>NW_025963935.1:6631723-6924223 GCF_023055435.1 Haliotis rufescens
GCAAATACAACGGTGAATATTTACTAAAAAAAACCTGCATGCGTAGTCATCTGGCTACTATCATAATATCATTTTGCAAGACCTAAAGAAGAATTCAAACCCAAATACCGCAAAGAACAGATAAAAGCTGAATACCATAAAACACCTTACAGAAGAGTTGAGACCGGAACACCATAAAATACCGCAAAGAAAGCCTTAAAACCTAAATACCATAAAATACCGCAAAGAAAGAGTTGAAACCCAAATACCATAAAATACCGCAAAGAAAGAGTTGAAACCCAAATACCATAAAACAGGGACAAAACCCTTTCCATATACAAAAGATTGTATAATCGATTATACAATCCCGACTATATCATGAGCATGTGTTTATGAATCACTATGAAATAGTAATGATACCAGGTATTCCCGAAATGGTCAGCGTATCCTGCCGCACACATGCAAAGGCGCCGTAAGGAAGAGTTGAACCCCGAATACCGTAAAATACCGTGAAAAAGAGTTTAAATCCGAATAGCGTAAAATAAGGCAAAGAACGAGTTGAAACCCTAATACCATAAAATACAGTAAAGAACATTTAAAACTCGAATTCCATAAAGAAGAGTTTAAAAAAAGAACATACAGACTCACCTTCCCCTTGACATGCAGGAGTTTAAACCCGGCTTTCAAAAACGCCGGCAGGATGCCTGTACTGTAGCGCTGAATGGGAATCTCTATGTCTATATCACTGGTATAGGGAATGAAACCACACTGTCGATACCAACCTGATAAACACAACGTTTGGAGTATGTATTTTGGCACAATGTCAACGTCCGGTTCACTGTCAATCTCGTATGCATAACAGACGTCCAGTAAGATACAATTTGTTGTATTAGATTGGTGCTGTTTCAACTGTTTACATTTTCGGAAAGGAAAAACATAAAGCTGTGTATTAGAAATTAAGTTTAAAACTCGTTATTTGTATGTTTCATATAAAAGGAACCTGGTCACATCTTGATTATATATAAGAAATAAACAGCCGATAAAAGGAAAGTATACATAGTTATATTGTTGTTGTTATTGTTTGTTGTTTTACGCTGCACTCAGCACTATTCCAGCTATACGACGGCGGTCTGTAAATAATCGAGTCTGGACAAGAAAAAAACCCTGGAACATTTATTTGGTCAATCTGTTTCTAAGAAATAAAGTAACACATGTTTACTGCATTCGCAAAATATCCATTGTGGAAGGTAATGATTGTATAAATGATGCATTGAAATTACGCACAAGCATAATCATTCACATGAAGGTTGGGCTTTCTGGGTATGGCCCTTCCTCATTTATACATGGTGGATGATTACGTTCAGCAATATTCCAGCTACACGACGGCGGTCTGTAAATAATCGAATCAGGACCAGACAATCCAGGGATTGATATAATGAGCAACGATCCGCGCAATTGGGATCGATGACATGCATCAACCAAATCAACGAGCCTGACCACCCGATCACGTAAGCCGCCTCTTACGACAAGCATAGTCGCCTTTTACGGTAAGCATGGGTTGCTGAAGACCTGTTCTTACCCGGATCTTCACGGGTCTAACGCGAGATGAGATGTTTTAAAGGTATAAAGTCCAAACAGGTGGATCCGAAAACGTGGGGCAGGCCACAGTGCCGTAGACCACGTGTGACCGGACAGTGTGGCGTGCGACTGCTCAACCGCTTCCTGACGGTGACGTCATTGACGGGATTGAGACGCCGCACTATAGGACACAAATATCAAGGCAATAAGTTGCAGTGCTCAGGAATTCGCAGACCCTACCGCAGAATAGCTTTGACCCGTCAACATCTGCATAATAAATAGCATTGGTTCCGAACTGTGTCCTTCAAGGTGTCCTTCCATGTGTCAGGGGGGCACGGGTGGCCCCGTCGTCTAACGCGCCGCGATTCACCCCTTTGGCACGCCAGAAACCTATGATTGATGGTTCGAATCCCGGTTCGCTCGATTATGTTTCTAGGTTGGTCAGCACCATACCCGTGCTCGTGGGTTTCACCGAAGTGGTAAACGTCTGAGACCTGCATCACTTCTGGCTTCCTCCCACACTGGAATGCTGTTAAAAGCGGTGTTAAACCCAACTCACTCACTTACTAACTCCCTATGTCAGAAGATAACCACAGGCGACAATGTTTCAAAATTACAATGTCAGATCCACACTGCTCGAATAATCCAGGGCTTTCTTAACATAAATAATGTACCCTAGTGACATTAGCTGTCATGAGACCTCTCACCGATAGAATATATTAGGGATCGTCTTGGTAGACAGATAAGACAAGGTCCAAAAGGTCCACAGCCAATAACGTGCGTTCTTGGCGGAGTGCGATCGCATTTCCAATGACGCCATCGGGCGGCTTACACTATCCATAAAGCTTCGTGCCAAGGGCCTCGTTCCACCAATGGTGGTTGGTGACGTAACATAATGCCATACAGGTGCTCTCACCAAGACACGTGCCAAAACTGAGCCAGAAAGGAACGCCAAGAGGATCCAGAGCCCTCTTCGCTTGGTACAGGACTTTTGCTCCATGTAATGTTAGTCCACTTCTTTCTGCAGAGTTTTTACTGAGATATGTCTGCGCCCCTTGGTAGTCACACTCAATGAACTTGGACCTCGGCATCTGGGCCAGGAACTCCCCTACTGGGTGCGGGAGGTAGAGCCACATGCCGTCCACCGTCGTCAGTCGGACATCGAATCTAGTTATGATTTAAATATATTTTAATCACAAGGAAAAGGATTTGGCACAAGTTTTCACAACTTAGATAGTCTCTCCCAAATATACTCAACAACAAAAGTTCCTGTGACACCAATATTTAAGTGTATTTTTCAAACAAGTAAAGTTTGGTTTTCAATATTGTAGTACATGTATGGAATCAAGTCACAAAAACGCAACTGCTACAGAAAAGCATGCATTCCATGCAAAAGTTGACTTTTATGCAGGCCCCACTCATTTCACTACCCAAGAATGGGTATAAAAACATGTGCGTTAGCGGGATTGTATATGCACCGTTTAGCAACGTGCTGACAACAACCACTCAGAAAAACAACAAATTACGCAATTATTCAACATTATGAAATGCCACGCCTGTCCGAAAATGAGCGTCTGCGAGCCATTGGTATGCGTGAAGCAGGATCGAGTCAACGTGATTATGCAAGACAATTTAACGTCCACGGAAACACCATTTGGTGTTTATGGCAACGTTGGCAACAGACGATTGCAGTCAGAGACCATTCTCGGAGTGGCAGGCCACGCGGAACTAATAATCGACAAGATAACTGGATTGGAACAACACACCTACAAAATCGATTCCAGCCAGCAACAGTGACTGCAAGAAGCATCCCTGGCCTTCGACGAATATCTTCACAAACCGTACGTCGCCGACTAAGATGTGAAGGGATTGTCGCCAGAAGACCCGCCAGACGTCCCATTTTGGCAGGAAATTACCGTCAAGCACGTCTACAGTGGTGCCGACAGCGTCTACGCTGGACGGCCATGCACTGGGGACAAGTTCTCTTCACTGACGAGCCTCGTTTTCACCTCAGCCACAGCGATGGACGGATTCGAGTGTACCGACGTCGAGGTGAACGCTACGTCAATCATTGTGTCATGGAAGAAGATCGGTTCGGGGGCGGCAGCGTTATAGTATGGGGTGGGATTACAGCAAGACAGAGGACCCGTTTGATAGTGGTAGAGGGAAATCTCAATGGACAGCGCTCGGGCGACGAGATCATCGGCCCTGTTGTTCTACCGTTTTTGCGTCGTCATGGCCCAGGCATTATCTTTCAACATGACAACGCCCGGCCTCATATTGCTGGACTTGTTCAGGATTCCCTTCAACAAATCAACGTGAATGTCATCCCCTGGCCGGCTCGCTCCCCTGATCTCTCACCAATCGAGCACACGTGGTATGAGATGGATCAGCGCCTTCGACGTCAAACACGTGTTCCACAGATACTCCTGGAACTTCGAAACATGCTCCAGCAGATATGGACAGATATCCCACAGGACTTTGTGTGACGCCTAGGTCCATTCCATGAGAGGAAGATGTGTTGCTTGCATCGCAAACAGAGGTGGACACACACGCTATTGATTTGTAAATTGACATTTTGGCATGTTCATGTTTTTTTTATGAAATCAGGCATTTTCTGAAGTCAGTACGGCAAATTAAACCATTTGAACACTTACAGGAGTCTTTTATCTGTAGCAAACCGAACTTGTTTCAGATTTGGTAAAAAACAGAACTTTGCATTAAATCTTATTCAATGTCACAGGATTTTTTGTTGTTCAGTATAGTTACATGATTCGGTTTTCTATAACAAAACAATTTTAATATGAAGCAAACACAGAGTATATACAGCAAGAAGCATAAGGGAACATTGTTCCTGTCCTAGCTGATGAAGGAGTAAGCATATACTCCGAAACGTTGTGTTCCTCATAATAAAGAAGTTGACATCCATATATTCTCTTCCTTATGTGTATGGGACGGTCGGGTAGCCTAGTGGTTAAAGCGTTCGCTCGTCACGTCGAAGACCCGGGTTCGATTCCCGACATGGGTACAATGTGTGAAGCCCATTTCTGGTGTCCCCCGCCGCGATATTGCTGGAATATTGCTAAAAGCGGCGTAAAACCATACTCACTCACTCACTCACTCCTTATGTGTATCACTTCTAAATGGCAGTTTTGGGCTTTGATTCTGCCTCTCCATTGGAGGACAATAAATATTAAATGTTTCAGGGCATTATTTTTATGAAATATTCAACGACAAATAATCGCAAATGCCAAACATTATAAAGATAAATGTTAGTACATTAGTACATTAGTACAAATCAATCAAACAGCCCTTGTGTGCAACGTCTTCCCCCTAATGACGAGCAATATTCCCGTAGAAAAATACAGCAAAATGACACGGTTCAAAGCGGTGTTAAACCAACTCACACACTCACTCAAAATGTAATACTTGATTTTGAAATGTGTTTGTAGCACGAGTCATACTATAAATACAACACATGAGTTGACCGATGCAATGTGCCCAGGTGGTAAAAGACACGTCTTGTACCTGTCATATGCTCCGGCGCTGTTTCCAAACGTAGTGTTCAATCCTTGAAAGATCTGACTGTTCGAGGTAGTCGAGGGTTCAAGCGAACTGTGCCACCAGTAGTTATCGTCCCGTTCGTAGAATACCACCAGATGCAGAGGAAGGCTTCCCGACTGGCGGATGAGGTAATGTGTAGGAACACTGGGGACAGTGATCCGCTCCAAGGACAACAGGCGGGGATCAGGAGCGGTCACTTCATTCAGTACAATATCAAGGTCATTGAATTCTAGAAGGAGAGATTCCTGTGACGAAAAATATATCTTAAGCCTAAAATGTGTAGCTTAATAATCGATACACACATGTAATTGCTTCATAAAATAGAATGTTCGCAGTGATACAACCATGACTACAGTTCATATAATGTTGAAGCTGTACCTGTAACATGAGCAACCACAATGCTAAAGAATCCTGACTTTCAGAAATATTGAAAAGCTGTTATCAGTTTCCAACGATGTGAATTCCGGGTGATTAGAGACTGGAGGCTCCACTATTTTATAAGTTAGGACATCATTCATAGTGCTATTTATTTAAAAACTAATCTTCAAGCTGTTGCTATCCGCCTTGCACACTGTATTTACTTTGTGCTCATTGTATATCCCCCCGTCATCTGCTCTTCGACATTCTGTTCTTCAGAATCGATATGATCAGCCCTGCGTCATCAAGGGAGATTTAAATGGGCACAACCCTCTATTGGGTTTGGTTTGGTTTGGTTTGTTGTTTAACGCCGCATTCAGCAATATTCCAGCTATATGACGGCGGTGTGTAAATAATCGAGTCTTGACCAGACAATCCAGTGATTTTCATCATGAACATCGATCCAGGCAATTGGGATAGATGACATGCATCAGCCTGACCACCCGATCCCGTTAGTCTCTTTTTACGACAAGCAAAGTGGCCTTTTACGGCAAGCATGGTTGCTGAAGACCTATTCTACCCCGGATCTTCACGGGTCAGCATGGGTTCTGAAGACCTGTTCTACCCCGGATCTTCAAGGGTCCCCTCTATTTGGAAGTGCAAATACAAGCAATAAGGGCAAAGCCATTGAAGATTCACTTCCCTATTGTCCTCAAAACTGTAAAACCGGATGATAACCCCCTTCATCATGGATGGTGGAATTTTGCAAAGGCGAATTTGTCAGTGTACAAAATAGCATGTGCTGAAAAAGTAAAACCTGACAATTTAAAAAATCTCATACAGTTGTTTTCGGCTGAACTGAATGAAATTACTGACCTCACAATTCCTAAGTCCTCTGCAAATCCTTAAATTCGTAAACCATGGTTTAATAATGAATCCAATCAAGCAAGAACTTAGATGAAGTTAAGATTACTACTGGTGCCAAAGGACGACGTGCGTATAACCACAATAAGCAGCATTCTTGCAGGAACTATATCTCCAAATTAATTTATGCACAACTACGTACAAGGTGTGGAACAAGGTTGAAAGCTTTAAGGCAAAGGTTAAAAAGTCATCTGTGCACCATATTAAAGAAGGTGACAAATTAACAACTGATAAATCTGACATTGCAAATAAACTTACGTCCCTGCGTTTGAGAGATAACAGAAACAGCAGGAAAATAAAAATGTTAATTTTGATTCAAACGGTGAAGATTGCAGTGAAGTATGTTCATTACATGAGCTACAAATAGAAGTACAAAACTGATCATTTCGTACGATTGGAATCCTTTGTTAAAATGCTGTAGTAAATAAACAAGTAGTATCAATATAAATTTTCTTTGATGTTGCGAAAGTATGCTCTACTGCCTGGAAGCATGGCAATTTAGAAGATTTTATATTATTGAGGTCATCTTATATCACAGTTTTACAGATAGACAGTTACAAGTCCGAGAGGGTTCAACCTTGTCTGACCATTATTATCAGTATCAGGGCGTCCCTCAATTCTGTCTGTCAGATTGTTTAGTATTAAAATATATAGTCTTTCAAAGGTTTTAACTGATTCAGTATATGGATCACTGTTCGTGGATGATCTTAATATTTCTTGTCGGGGTAAAAATATGTCTACAATAAAGAGGCAGTTACAAATCTGTCTAAAAATTCACAAGTGGTTTCTTGAGAACAGATTTTCGAATTTTAAAAACTTATTGTATGCTTTTCTGCAGAAAATGTAAGTCGCATAAGGACCCTGAACTATTTTTGAATTCTCCCCTATCACAGTTGTAAAGGAGGCCAAGTTATTGGGACTTTGACAGCCATTTAACCTCCTAATATTAAATACCTCAAAGCCAATACCTAAAGGTGATTTGTTGAAAGAAGTTTCTAATTCAGAGTGGGTAGGGGATAAGACAACCCTCTTACATAAGGAAGATAATATATGGATATCAACTTCTATGTTATGTTCCTCATAATAAAGAAGTTGCCATCCATATATTCTCTTCCTTATGTGTATAAATTCTAAATGCCTTTCAAAGACCTAACCCTCTTACGCTTGTACAGGTCACTAATTCGTTCAGAACTTGATTACGGCTCCATCGTCTATGGTGGAGCATGTAAATGTAATTTACAAAAAAACTAGATACTCTTCATCATCAAGGCCTCAGGCTTTGCCTTGGAGCCTTCAGAACTTCTCCCATTCATAGGAAGCGGAGGAATTACCCATTGACCAACGCCGTCTGAAATCACCCTTACAATACAACACTAAATTATATTCAAAACAGGCATATTCAGCTTTTGATTGCGTTTTTAATCCTCTTGATGAAGATATTTACAACAAGAAATCATCTCTTATCCCATTATTCGGAATCAGAATAAAAAAGCCATTTCATTTGCAAATATTGACCTTCAAGATATAGCCCTCATTCACGGTCAAGCATGTCCTGCTTGACTCTACTGATTTTTGTTCCATCACAAGGGATACATATTTAACTTTCAAACGTCCACGAACTTTTCTAGTAATGTTATTTCTCATTTATATTGTGCTTTTTAAGAGAAATAGAATTGATTCATAAATCTTGATGTACAAAGTGTGTTATTATATTAATTGGAGCTGCTAAATAGTAACGTAGATTGTTAGTGTCCTCCTAAGTGGGTATATAAGTTTCACGTCATTCAAAGTATTTTTATGCATGCCATACTTATAAAAGTAGTACATTTGCCATTTTACATTGATGGCTCAAATTGCATACATCTCCAGCAGCTGAAGGAAGGGTATAAATCCTACTGTGGAACCGCGGAATTTCGAAAGTCCCCACGGTCCCTAGTATGGTGGCCTGACTTTGGTTGCTGGCGGTCTATAACCCTTTTTTATTTTGTGTTGTTGAACAATAACTTCTTCTTTTAAATGCTCTCGACTACTTTTAAATCGAAACTGTGATTGTTATTGCCTTGCTCAACGACGATACATATATATATAGTTCTCGTCACGATATGACTGAAATATTAATGTGACGTTAACGTTTAACTCCCTCACTCAATTTATCATGAATACATTATTATGTGATCAAGATTGGTATTGAAAGATCACCTGAGTATGAGAAGGTATGCCCGTAATTTATGACAGGGGGAATAGTAAATTCGGCAAGATACTTCAACGTAGATATACCAGACGACATGATAGCCAATTACCCTCTTGGCTTGAACCATTTTGGATGAGCTACGAAGGCTCTGGTGTCCAACTTGACAATTTACATGGGCCGGTAATATTGATGGAGAAAAGTGTCTTTGCCCTGAGTTAATTTTGCAGTGTGTTATGGTTTTAACATACCCCTTTGTCCCAGTCTGCTCCGAACACCCCCAGTGAGATGACATCTCCGGCCGAGCACAGGATACAGGGAGGTTCCGACTCATTGGCAGACAACAGGTGATGCAGTACGGATGGTTCGATGACAAATATAGGAATACCATGATGTAAGCACTTGCTGGCGAATGTGTTGAGTAGTTCCTGTTTTAATAAATTGATGAAACTCAATCATAGAGTAAGAAAAAACGACGTTACAAACTTTGTCTCTGTATGTCAACTTGTTGCAAACTAAAGCAATAGAATTATTGACTTTCTTCTTTGCTTTTATAGTGTATTATGGCCATCTTAAAGGCTTTTTTTCTTTTGTTTGTTTTTGTTTGCTTTTATTACCATGGATACTAACCTCACTTTTACAACAAACCATCCATGTGCACGTGGTCAAGGACTTCTGATTTTGAATGTATTTTTCACATAAGAGCATACTAAATAATATCCTTCATAAGACTTCATCCTTCAATTTCAATGTTAACAAGAACTAAAACTAAAATTTCATAAGACCATCCTCACAAACTCCACAGATGGGGCCATCTGCACAACGAATTTGGAATAACCATTTTCTGCAAAGTACAATATTATCAAAATTCGTGAACGCCAATTCTTTCATCTTGTTTTGCACAGGTAACTTACACATATCAGCAAACATAACCTTAAAATAAGGAGTGTTATGAATTGTATATGGCAAAGTAACTTTACTGTTATTCAAAACCTGATAAAACATTCTAGACCTAATTTCTTTGTATCATTTCCCCTCAATTTCTGTGAGCTATCAGGATCTCAGTCAGGTCATCTTGGTCTATGGATATAACATATTACAACCAACTGCCCTTTGGATAGATCTTATTGTAGAACTTGCAGTTCGTGTTTACTTGTTACATGACCACCATCATAATATATATTCCTAACGAAAATAACACCCGCTTTAACCCAGCTTTCATTATAAAAAGTTTTTCCATTCACAATAACCAAATTATCATTCAATAAAATTAGGTTAAATATAGTATCTTTGTCAACAGTATTCTTCCATGAATTCAACAAATATTCATGAAATGATGGAACCAATACCTGAAGTTTAACCCCCTACTCTATTGAAAGGCAAATCAAGAATAATTTTCCAACAAGCTTTTGTTGCAAAAGATCTTGGAATCCATGCAAGACATAGGGATTTACACATATTATCCAATTTAAATATTGATGCTTCTCCATTATCACTCGTGTTTATTACAGTAGTTACTTTAACCTTTTCTCGTTTATAATTCCAAATAAACTTAAGTGAATCAGCATTAATTTACTTTCTTAATGCTGTACTTGCATCCTACTACTTCGATATATTAATCAAGAGCAGCCTTTTCCTTTAGAAAGTAAAGTCCTCCATATATTGTTAGATTTCTAAATTTGTGGTCTTACATTTTCTGCAGCCAAGATATTATTATTTCGAAACAGTTAAATACTGAGACACTTAACTCCATTAAATACTACTTCCACTAATACATGTTCCTTGTGAGAGATTCTGAATTAGCATGGTACTACTTTTCAGGGGGATCTATTTTGAAACCAGTTACCTTTCGAGTTTGATTATAATATTCAAAAGCTTTTTCAACTGATTTCATATATTTAAGAGTTAAGTTGGTATCGTCAGCTAAATAGATCATTCTTTATTACCTATAGAAATTCCTCACATATCATTATATCATTACATAATTTTATATTGAAGGCTTCTAATCATGTAATAAATATATATGGGCTTAAGGGACAGCCTTACCTTACTCCTACAAATGAAAGAATCCATTGTGTAGATCTACCTTTATTAATAACACAACTTTCTGGGGAGTTATAACAAATAGAAAACCAAATAACACATCTTTGGTCCAAAATTGAACTTTTCAAAACATTTTTCCCTAAAATCAAAAGCCTTTTGAAAATCTGAAGACACAATAATTCCTTCATCAGAATCATCGTACATTTCCAACAGATCTGACAAACATCTAATAGCCTCCCTAATATATCTGCCTTTAATGAACCCAATTTAAGAGGAGGAACTGGCAGGAGAGACTTTAGTCTATTTGTAACAGCTTTGCAATTATTTTATAATATACATTTAACAATGTAATTGGTCTCTTGCTTTCAATCATTGACGTGTCTTTTCCGTGTTTATCTAAAAGTCTAATAATTCCTCTTTTTGAGATATTGTTAACTTACATGTTTGGAAGAAATGGTTGACATAATTGAAGAATGGCTTTTAGAGATTTCCACAAAATATTGAGAAAGCTCTACAGACGCGCTGTGACATCCTGGGGTCTTGTTGCTTTTAATGTTACACAATGAATGTCTTAAATCATTTTCTGTGAGATTTCCTTTTGCACCTTAGTCAGTTTCAAATTCAGTTTCTGTTGTGAATATTGATATTTATAGAACATATGAAGTTCGTGGAGCATTTCAATTTCATCAACTTTTGAGTTTTAATTTGTGTTATCTTTTCTATATATTTTTACTCTTTTCACCTTCCTCAAATCACTTACTTCTCGTTTTGCCTTTTAATAAATATGTCTTCTGATTCATTTTGAGGCTTTCACATATAAATATTGCTGCTGTAGTGTTTCATCTTTACTTCACACCAGTTCGGTGTCAAGAACTGATAATTGTTTAGTCACTTCTCTTCCCTTCCAATGTCTAGCTTTTATTTTCTCTTCAGAATAAGTCATTGAAATTGGCATTATTTTATACATTATCCATTCCCAATCAGGAACAAGGAGAATAACTCTGTTTCCACTATATCCTGTTTACCCAAACCAAGGTTATTGTAACTTCAAAAAGTGCTAAATTATTAAATTTTAATAATCGGTCTCTGCCTCGTTTTTTGTTAAGACAATGGAAGAGTAGATTAAATCCGAGCTGATTCTCCAGAACCTCATTTTCTTGTCTGGTTAATCGAGTTTCTATTGCTTCAAGTTTTTCTTCAGTAGATCTAGAGTTGACGCCTCTTCGAGGCGGACCTGTGTTCTGATTTCAGTTATGGCATTATTCGTTGTACTCGCGAGACATCAATTTTCTGTTTTTCTGTATCTCCAGGACCCTTGTTTTCAGTGTAATATTGTCAGAGCTAGTGTCTGGTTGATGCTTGTCCTCGTCCGCCATGTTGGTTGAATCGATCTTTCTCTTTTATGATTCCAGTTGTCTCTGTTCATCAGTTTTTTTAACGGAGTACTAGTCTGATTACCAGGGGATCACGTAGTTTGTGTCTGTGCTCCCCCATTATTTGGCTTAGTTTTGAACTTATATTACCGGCCCGTGGCGCGCCCTGTTTTCAGACCCTGCACAATCTGCGGGTCTTACGCCATCTTGAAAGCTGGTTACCAGTGTCAACGTTATAAGGGTGTTGCTGCTCACACAGTCTCGCACTAACATTTAATGAATCTAATGTGAGATAGAAACTATATACTGCTCAGGGACATGAATATTGCTGAAATTACTTAATCGTATTGATTGGCCAGTGCTCGCAAATTGTACCACTTTTTTTTTATTCTTTGTGAAGCAGCCTTTATCAACACAGTTACGAAAACGATGTCTTCATTCCAATATTTTGTGAAACTGTTTGCCTGATGTCTTAATCCTTCTGGTGGTGCTTGGTAACACAGGCAGCAATCAAGTGACGATGACAGGCATTAACCTAAGTGCTTGTTTCTTTGAGCATCTGGATACAGTTGAGTAATTTCTGCACAGCACACTGTCGTAATATCGTGAGAATATGTGATCCCCTTCGATGTATGAGTAAAAGTTTGTAATAATGAACTTAATTTAATATTTGTGTTTGGGTGATCTACCCATTCGTCAATAGCGTTTGCTAAACAAGGCATATACAATTATATAAGCCCTTTATATCAAACACTATCAGTGAGCAACGTTACCTCGCTTAGTGTAAGGCTAATTATAACTTTAACAAGTGTCAAACTATTTTTAAAAAGCAGCAAAGCACTATTAAATTGAGCTGAATATCATATACTGAACCGCAAAAGAAACGTCACCCCAAGTCACATTGCATGAAAAGTTGTCATTTAAATATCTTGGTTATGTCAAAGCCTCTAAAGGTTAACAATACCTTGTCTGGAGAAATAAAATTTGATGATCAAAAACAAAGCAGATGACAATACAACCGATCGCTCAAATGCATCACGGCAACAGCCATGATAACCCGACACACGTGAGTTCCGTGCAAATTGAAATGCACATGCATTTGCCCAGCAACGGCACCAGACCACCAACACTACAGATGACAGACCACGTAGTGGTAGACCTAGGGTCACTACCCGACGTCATTATCGTCAGATTGTGCGACAGCATCTTCAAGATCTCTTTGTTACTGCTGTGGAAACTGTTCGACAGACCATGGGGACATACCAGCGACACATTAGTGCGCCGACGATTGACGAGCAGAGGGTCGGCCCTGTGGTCTTTCAGAACATCTCTCCAGGGAGAGGCAATGGTGTCACAGCAGCTCTATACATTGATCAAGTCTTGAGACCACACGCCGTACCAGCATGATAACGCCCGTGCGCACACTGCGAGAGTAGCAAGAGTCTCCCTCCAGCAGATAGTAACGGAACCATGCATTGGCATGCCCTCAGTCCCCATTAAAACCAATTGAGCACATGTGGGACGAGATTCAAAGACGGCTGAATGATGTCCGACCAAGGCCGACACCTGCAGCTGAACTGCGTCAGGCGTTCCTCAGAGTGGGGGCTCAAGTGCCTATAGGCCTTCATCAACCGCCTCATCCATTCCATGTATCGAAGTTACACGGCAGTCATTCATGGCAGACACACGAGATACTGACTTGTGATGCCATTTACTCAGAGACTAGTGTTGTGTTTCACTTTAAGAATATTTGACACTTTAATTTCAACCTTGATGATCAGCTTTGCCAAGTTTCATTAAGTGAGAAGATCCCGGCTGTAAATTGTCTTTGTAATTTATCCTATTGATCTCAGACGTCAGTATAATATGAATGTATTGTTATTATTTAGTTTTTATGTTAACGCAATTCACAAAACTGTGACAAATACTGGAAATTCTGGAGTGCTTATGTATTTATCGCTGTTGCCACATATTTGAGCCATTGTGTTGCCTTTTGTGATTCTAACGCTAATCATGTCTATTCAGTATAATTTGTGTATTGTTCATTGATCTTGTTTTGTTTTTTTACTTATTAGACAATGTAGTTCTATACGTACCAATTTCTGCGTGTCACCTTGGGAATCAGCATACAAAGGCAACCGGGGACTCGTCCGGGATCTGAACTCAATTTGCTGAAAAGAAAACATTTTCAGTGGGAAATTTGTCAGTGTTCAGTGTATCTTCATATCATTGGAAGGGGTTATTGTGGAATCAGTAACTATAACATGGAGATAAAGCTTGAGACATTTTTTAAGTCTCGAAGTGAGGACTAAATCAGGTTAGCTACAGCCAAAGACTAGAGGTTCGTGGGATATGAATGTACATATATCATTATTTCATTGTTATTGTAACAAAGCTTTATGTAAAAAGCTCGGAGTGGCAATTTCTGAAATTGTATGATATTCAGCTTTTGAAAGTTTGCCGTGCAGTGGTCAAAGGCGAGTGCAGTTGATCATTTCCATTCCATACACCAAAGACTCGTATACAGATGTTGGTAGATTCTCTCAAGTGTTTGCTTGTATGGATGGCACACGCATACCAATATTGTGACTCACAGAATGAGAAAAAAGAAGTGTTCAAGCAGTCTATGATGCAAAACTAAAAAACATAAAAATAATAATGATATCATAAGCACTGATTGATTTGGACACGATGACATGCATCAACCAAGTCAGCAAGCCTGACCGCCTGATCCCGTTAGTTTCCTCTTACGACAAGCATAGTCACCGTGTACGACAAGCATTGGTTGCTGAAGACCTATTCTACCCTGATCTTCACGGGTCTATAGATCAAGTATATATGAATCCGTGTTATACAAACAAATATTGACACATCTCATTTTAACTCTCGGGGTACACTCCTTGTTTACTGCATTAATGATTCTGACAATGACCAGTGGTGCCACGTCTATAACCAATCATCATTAATTTTCCATCATAAGCAGATATTATAGTTTGTCTGCCGATGCTACCAATGGGCCAAAAGCGGTCTCAAGGTGTTGTTATCAAAAACTGTTGCTCTATTATTGATTATATTACTTTCGTTACGAACGATTAATGAAAACAGAAACAAAATGGTGAATATTTCATGTGTCTGTTGACACAATAACAAGTTGTACAAACGCACTTGTAAACAACGAACCATGTATTGTCTTACAATTGCAGTTCCATGCATAAATAACATATACGAACTATTTAGATCGTATGTTCATTTGGAAAATCTAACTTGGAAGAACGGAAGATCCGGGTTCGATCCCCGGCCGCGTCATACCAACAGACATTGAAAGATGGTGCTTGTTGTTACCCTGTCTGGCGCTCGGCACTAAGGGGCTAAAACAGGGACCGGTCAGGTCGGAGTCAGTATACTGTGTCAGAGTATTCATGTTGAACTACGGCATTGTATCTCAGTATGCTAGCACTATAAATCGGCATCATTTCGGACGAGTACAAGCAGCCACACACGCAAATGATGCTTTCACGTTGCTATATATAAAGTGCAATAAACTCAATTTCATCTCACATCACCTAAGAAACAGACAACGAATGGGAGTTGTTTATCATATAATATAACACTTGAGGGAGAATAAACCATGGGTTAGTTCCCAGCCAGCTCAAAATATCATTTTTCAGCTCAAATGCAGTCAGCTGTCACGCAGGTGTTCATTGGCTGAACAATGGGGCTTATAGTTTAGTCTGTCCATTTCCTGACAGAAGACAGTTTGTATGAAAAATAATAAATGTCTGTACAAAATTTATAAAAAACACATAAAAAGAAATGACACATTAAAGGTCAGGAACTCCATGCGAGGCAGCTTCGAGAAAACACTTGGTATATTCTTTTACAGTATGTAACTGGAATCACTTCTTCACCAGCACGCTTCTTCATGTTGCTTAAGTAGGCCCTAATGTCTACTTTTGACCGGTCTGCATAACGGTTGTAGAGGTTTTTAAACTTATCTAGTATATCTGCAACGTCATTCTTCGGGTCCAGCGTGGCTGGACATCCAGTGGTATGATGTACACATCTCCAATATGTCGTGTCTTTGTGGCTGATTTCTTTTGTATTGATAGTCAGCATGAGCCAATATCCTACCACCCTTAGTGTTAGGAATATACTGGACTTTCACTCGAGCGTTTGCCATAATGGTTCGGACCTACACTTACTTACTTACTTACTTTGGAGATTTAACGTGCGCTTTCCGACTGATGCGTATTTCGCACACTGGACCGACCAGGCCATTTAATGTGTTTCCGAAAGGGGCGAAAGTGGTGTGTGCAACGCAAGAGGGGGCTTTAGGTGTTGCTTATATAGAATTTGGGAATTTTGAGATTTGGAATAGATGCCGAGGGGGTTGGGGAGTAGAACTAAGGGAGCTGGGTATGGTGGATGTTTGTTTGTTTATGTGATTTTGATTTGGTCGATTATAGTGTTTTTAGATGCGTTTGATTAGTTCCGTTTTGATTAAGAATACGCCAAAAGGCTTTGAAGTTTTCTAGTTTATTTTGTGGGTTTAGTATTGCTTCTGGAGTGAGAGCCTTGTTTAGATTGAGGGTGGTTTGTAATGCGGTTCGATGTGTTAGGTATTGTGTGCAGTGGATGAGTGCGTGTTCTGGGGTTTCTAGTTGTTTGCAGTGTGGGCAGTTACCTGTAGTGTATTTTTTAAATTTTTTTTAGGTGGTTATTTAGGTTGATGTGTCCTGTTTGGAGTTTAGTGATTACTCTGTCGAATGTTTTTGATGGATGGATAATTTTTGGTCGGAAGGTTTGCTGAGTCCTTTTTTGATTTGGCTATTTGAGTTTAGATATAGGTTATGCCATTTTTTTGTGATTTTTTGCTTGTTTACACTTTTAATTTCTGATTTTGAGATTGGTAAGTTTAAGCTTATTTCTGGGATTTTGAGGGATAGTTTGGCTGCCTTATCGGCGTTTTCATTACCGTATATTCCTACGTGGGCGGGTATCCACAAGAAGGTTATTTGTTTGCCTGCCTTAGTAAGGTCATTGGAGCTTTTAAGTATTTGATTTATTAATTTAGGTCGGTTTTTGGTATTTTTGTTTTGGAGGGCTTGCAGTCCATTTAGGGAGTCGGTAAGTGTTAGGATTTTTTTGTGGTTTTTGGATTCTTGATTATGGAAGGTTGAGGCCATGCCCATTAGTTCTGCCGTGAATATTGATTGGTTGTTTGGGAGTCGGAAGGATTGTGTGGTTTTAGTTGGTTGTGTGGTATGGACTCCGAAACCTGTGTGTTTGGAGGTCGGATCTGAAGATCCGTCCGTGTAAATGTGACACCAATTTGGCCAATGTTCGTGTGTGTATGCTGGTGTGGTGGTTTTAGCTATGTTTGCATCGGTTTGTTTATTTCTTTGGCTAGCTAGTGTTGTGTCTATTTTGGGTATTTTAAGTTTAGGGGTGAAGATATTTGATTGCTTGCAGTTTTGTTTAAGATTTTTAATTTGGTGTTCATTTAGGTAGTTTGTTATTCTTTGGGATATTGGGGTAAGTAAGGGGTGTTTACGAGCTAGAGCCTGGTTTTTGGGGCTGATATTTTGGTTTATTAAGTTTTGGATGAGAGGGTTTGATTGGGACGCGGCCCAGAAATTTAAGCTTAGCTGTTTCCTGCGTAGACTTAGTGGCATTTCTCCTGTTAAGGCCTGAAGTGAAGTGTAGGAGGTGCCATGTTGGGTGCGTGTAATTAGCTTGAGAGCCTGATATTGTATTGAGTCAAGTTTTTTTAGATAGAGAGTTGTTTAGGGTGTTGTATATGGCGCAGCCGTAGTCTAGTTTTGATCTTATTAGTGATATGTAAAGAGAGAGGAGGGTATCCTTGGAGGCTCCCCAATTAGAGTCAGTGAGGCATCTTATGGTGTTTAGGTCTTTACTGCATTTAGTTGTTAGGTTTTGGATGTGAGCATCCCAGGTGAGATGTTCATCGAAAATAAGTCCTAAGAATTTGGTTTGTTTTTGAAATTTGATTATTTGGTTGTTTAGCTGGAGGATTGGGGAGGCGGGTTCCATGTTTTTATGTTTGAATACTATTCCTGTTGTTTTTTCTGAGTTAAGGGAGAAGCCCCATTTGTCAGCCCATTGTTGTATTTTCTTAAGAGATTTTTTTAGTAGATTTTGGGCCATTTTAATGCTTTTAGTGCGGATCCAGAGGGCTCCATCATCCGCGAATTTTGATGTGTTTACTTTAGGGGATAGGCCCTCGAATAGATCGTTTATCATTATATAGAAGAGGTTGGGGCTGAGGATACTGCCCTGGGGAGTGCCATTTTCTAGGGGACATTGGTCCGATAGTGTTTGGTCTATACCCACGGTTATTTTACGATTGTTTAGGAAGTCCTGGATGTAGTTTATTATCTGACCTTTGAGTCCTATTTTTTGAAGTTTTTGTATTAGCCCATCGTGCCATACCATGTCGAAAGCTTTCGAGAAGTCTAAGAAGATGCATGTGGTATATTGTTTATTTAGTTGTCCTGTTGTCCTGACCTACACTTCGTAACTTCATGTTGATATACCTAGTCACTTTAAGTAAGTTGATACTAACCACAACACAACTAGGTGATGAGTGTTCACTGAAAATTCATGTGTCATGTGTTCTAATAACAACACAAAATTCGATTGGTAATCAAAACTTTTCTCGGTGACAGGTGTTCACTCAAAATTCAAGTGTCAGGTGCACTAATAACAACACAATACTCGATTTGTAATCAAAACTTTTCTCGGTGACAGGTGTTCACTCAAAATGCAACTGTCAAATGCTGTCTTCAGCTTCTAAACTTTAAAACTGACTAGCGTTCATCCGTCAGGAACTGGCTATAATCCAATAGCCCTAATCCCCTCAATTCTCCCGAATTTCAGTTTTGAGCTAACTGGGAAGACCCCAAACCTAGCCCTGATTAGTTTATTGTCCCTGCAGTGTTTTATTGTGCGATAAACACGACCACGACTCGTTTATTTCTTATATGAGATGTCAACATAATGTAAGTCTCTCTAAGTATGTTGATAAAATGCACAAGCTATAAAAAATATTTACCCTAATTTTAAAAAGCATGACTTCCTTGAATAGAATCAACAGGAGGGTTAAGATTGGTATTTTCCGCATATTTTCACAATCCTCGCGTCGATTATCTGTACCGTTTCTCCAAATACCGATTCTCGTATATCTTCCTCGTTTAGGTGCGTAGCCCAGCTACGTCTATGGGGAACAACTCATAAGACATTTTCCGCTCATAACTAACGTCGTCCAATTTACGACGTCATCAATTTTCGAGCGCATGTTTGAATCTCCAAAGATGATGTCGTGATAAAACAATTTTATCGTGAAATAAACCACTCTTTTGGACCTTGATTGTTCATTTTGATTGATCGCGCATGTGCACATGAAGCACAAGACGTTAAAATGGCCGACTCATGCCGGGAGCGATCCCCGACGTTGTTTGTGGACCTATGGCGGTAACATTTATCAGTCATCGTTGATCAATGGATCCATCTTTGAAAGGGGAGTATAATGATCTGTCAAATAGATTTAAGAATTCATTTTCACTTGGTGTGAGTTCATTTGAATATGAACCTTCATAGAGAGATGGTCCATCTATGGAAGTCGGAACTTGCGACGACGTTAATACAATGGCTCTCACCCTGAGTTGGTTTAAACATATTTTTATTTCAAAAGAAATCTTGATCGGTAAACAAGCAAAACTTGCTTATGTAAATACCTCTCCAGGTAATAACTTTACAACAGCTGGTTATATATAGGATTATATGTAAGATAGTGCTAAACATAAACATACTAAATGCACAAATGAAATATATGAAGCCAATACCAGTGGTGTCTGTGAAATAAGATAATGCAGTTTTCCATTACTACATGCATAAAATTAAGCTACTCGAATCTTTTGCTTTTGACAATGAAATCGTGAACTGATTTAAGAATACTCTGAATTCAATATTATAGGGTCGAAATGATCAGAAACAACGTTTCTGAATCGGTTCGTGGAATGGAATTCCTAGGGGTTCCCCATGAATGTGTAAGTAGTGTGTCAGTGTTTAAGTCATTTACCGCTGTCTCGTGAAAAACGTATGAACGCCAAATTGTGTCGTCAATATACGTATTAACTTCAATTTCGATTTCACGTGACCCACCTCTCGCCCAATGCAAAAGCCGGATATAGAGTAAACTTCACATTAAAAAACTAAATATCCGTACATAGCAAAAGACATGAGTTATTAGGGTTTATTTTGTGAAACAAGTATTGAAAGTAAGTGTTCACTCTCCAAGTGCTCTTAAGATTAGGAACAAATACATGTTTTTAATAATAATAAAAAACAGTACAAGGTCGACAGTGAGCCCATGTTATGTCTTACCTGTATGTGATGCTTTCTAGACGTGAAGTAAAAACAGACGCAGCCAAGGAACAGCACAGTAATGCTGATGCAAGATTTACGATTCTGGTAGCATCCGCTGAACCAACGCATTCTAAAATTTCCAAAACGCACCCTTAAGACACAAAGTTCTTCTAATAATGTAATGTTGAATGGGTATATGACTCCAATAAAGCTGTTCGGTTCTTCGTGTATGAGGAAAGCAACACAAACTGGATGAAGAAATCATAAGTCGTGTAAACTTACAACGTCAGCTGCAGAGAATAATCAGTCTCGCGTATCTCTAACCCTTACCCTAAACAGAAATTAAATCAATGATACGGGGTACAGCTGTTGCAGATAGTACGATCTATTAGTTGAAACAAATTGTTGTCTATCCAGAGGCGACTGCTGTCGCTCTATATATTACATTCTGTTAGATAGATATTCTTTATTCTTTATTTCCTCCAGATATTGAAGATACATTTCATATATGATATTATGTATAATTACAGAGCTGTACAGTAGTACAATTTAACAATATTATGAGAAATGATTACTACAAAATGCATGACAATCAAGTATTCTTATAACTGTTTTGTAACAGATACAGCCATTTCCTATCTTGACACGATAACCAAAGGTTCACCCCATAGACTTTGAGATAAAGAGCTAACACACTCAGGCATACCGCCAAGTAGTACAGACAGGATTATATCATCGTCCTCACTACATAGTCTTGCAAATGTTGAGACATCTATCACATCACAAATGATTTCAAATAGTTCATTTCTGTCATTCATATTCAATGTACAATACAAAAAGACATGCTTGATAATATCCTGAGCTACAATTCTAAACCGACATTCCCTAGATTCTATATTTAGGCATCCCAGTGGTACAAGATGAGACAGGTTTGGGAACTGTTCAGGACGTTCAAGTGCAAGCAGCCAGAGTCTGTGTTCTTTATTATTACGTAGCGAAACATATATATTTAAGTTAAGTCTAGATAGCAGCTTAGAGCATACAGCTTCCTGGTCTGCCAGAAACAGCATCCACATTTAATGTCAACACAGGCCGTTCACTTGACTAATAGAAATTAATTTCAGTTGACTGATATCACATAGCCCTCAATGCAGACAAACCTAATCTCAAAATAAAAATAAATATCTTGACAACATCAAGAGATGATACCGGGATATATTTAATTTCGATTTTATTTTTGCCTACGGAAGCCTTTTAGGGCCATTTGCTCTTTATTTGTTTCGATACGATCTTGAAATTTCATGATACCAAGTTGAAATTTCAAGATACTAAGTGATTATATTGAAATTTCAACTAAGTATGTATCTTGAAAATTCGTAGCTTCTTAAAATTTCAGCGTAGCAACTTGAAATTTCAATTGAGTATCTTGAAATTTCAACGTAGCATCTTAAAATTTCAACGAAGCAACTTGAAATTTCAATTGACTATCTTGAAATTTCAAATAAGTATGTATCTTGAAATTTCAACTTATTATCTTGAAATAAACGTGAAACTAAATAAACTTGAAATTTCAAGAAAAAAAGAAGAAAACAAATGGCCCTAAAAACAGGGCTAGAAACTTACAGTTTTAGTCCACTGGTCCTCATAATGATAACAAATGGCCAAACCCTGATACCTCAACTATTGGGCATTTTGGCAAGGACTACATGACTTATAACAATTTCTAACGCTGCCAAAAGCTTCCGTACTTGCCTGTATTGTGCAATAATTTATGTGAGATCGGAGCGCCCAGGGGGTACAGGCAACAAAGTGCTCGCATGTATGGTCAAGTAGCTCTACAGTAACATCTTTTGTAATAACATCATCATCATCATGGCTGAGAAAGGTCTGGTAACAACTGCCTCGTTAAGTCAGTCACAGTGAAAGCGCGCCGTCATGTTGCTATATTGTCTGGTCAAGACTCGATCGTTTGAAGGCCGCGACATGGCAGGGGGACTGTTGTGCGGCCATAGGCAACAAACAAAGACTTACGTGTTCATGCAGGTGCTACTGGTAGATCAGGACACCCTTTTTTGCCATCACCACTGTCCTGATGTCATCGCTGAATTTAAGTGATCTGTTCATATAAGTTTGTCTTTTAAGCCCATTGGATTCTGTTAATTAATTAATATCTTTGTGAACGTTTGTTTGTTTGTTGTTTAACGTCGCTCAACGCCGCGCTCATCAATATTTCAGCTATATGACGGAGATGTGCAAATAATCGAGTCTGGACCAGACAATCCAGTGATTGAAATCATGAGCATCAATCTTCGCCATTGTTTTATTTGTGGAGGTGATGTGTATGGTGTCATAACAAGTCAATATAAACGTGAACGTTCTCTGGCGTTACAGAGCCTCTTTCTGATCTTGGAGTATATTCCCGGCGGGGATCTGCGCAACTACCTGCGCAGACGCCGCCCTGCCCATGACAAGACATCGGAGAGTCCCCTCAGTGTGTAGGAGAGCCCTCTAGTGGTAGAGGAAATGGTCAAAGGTGAAGATGACGGGGAGCTGACCGCCAAGGATAATAGATAATAGATAATATGTATAATCAGGGAATATGTATAACTAGGGAAAAGTATAATCAGGCAATATGTATAGTCAGGAAGTATGTATAAATAGCGAATATGTATAATCAGGGAATATGTATAACTAGGAAATATGTATAACTAGGGAATAAGTATAATCAGTGAATATGTATAACTAGGGAAAAGTATAATCAGGGATTATGTATAATCAGGAAATATGTATAACCAGGGAATATGTCTAATCAGAATAAATGTATAAATAGCGAATATGTATAATCAGTGAATATGTATAACTAAGAAATATGTATAACTAGGGAATATGTATAATCAGGGAATATGTATAACTCGGGAATGTGTGTCACTAGGGAATATGTACAAACAGGGAATATGTATAATTAGGGATTGTGTATAATCAGGGAATATGTATAATTTAGGGAATATGTATATAACTAGGGAATATGCATCACTAGGGAATGTCTGTAACTAGATAATATGTATAATGAGGGAATATGTATAATTAGGGAAGAGTATAATCAGGGAATATGTATAATCAGGAAATATGTATAACTAGGGAATATCTCTAATCAGAGAAAATGTATAAATAGGGAATATGTATAATCAGGGAATATGTATTACCAGGGAATATCTCTAATCAGAGAAAATGTATAAATAGGGAACATGTATAATCAGGGAATATGTATTACTAGGAAATATGTATAACTCGGGAATATGTATAATCAGGGAATATGTACAAACAGGGAATATGTATAATTAGGGAATGTGTATTACCAGGGAATATGTAAAATTTAGGGAATATGTATATAACTAGGGAATATGTATAACTAGGGAATGTGTATAACTAGGGAATATGTATAATCAGAGAATGTGTATAACAAGGGAATATTATAATCAGGGAATATGTATAACTAGGGGATATGTATAACTAGAAGGATGATGATAAAATGTACAAGCTTTTAAAATATTTACCCGTATCTTAATAATGATGACTCAATAGAATCCGACCTCGGCAATGGTATTATGCCGCTGTTGGCAATATTCCAGCAATATCACGGCGGGGGACACCAGAAATGGGCTTCACACATTGTACCCATGTCGGGAATCGAACCCGGGTCTTCGGCGTGACGAGCGAACGCTTTAACCACTAGGCTACCCGACCGCCCCCAATACATAAATATTGGAATATGCTGGTACAAAATGATTGGTAACACCTATAGGACCTCAGTTTCAGATCGAATGGACAGAGGCATGCGGTCATGGGCACGATATGCACGAGGTGCTTGTAAACATGACTGTTTGGATGTATGGTGACAGATGTGGCACATCAATATCAGAGAGCACAGTAACACTTGCTACTGAGGACGGCAAGAACCGAATGCACGTGTGCCCCCTCAATGACCGAATATTTAAGCAGATGAAACTTGGCATACTTGAAACTTGGTCAACAAAACGTCACGTTGGAAACGTCTTTGGCTTCATCCAAAGTGAAATCAGGGAATGGAATGAACACCATATGTTTGGATCAGCCATCCAGCGACATGCAGGTGGTTGACAGCGCCCCACCAGACAGGGGGGAGACGGGTTTCTCCTGATTGCAGCAAAACGTCATCACTTCGTGACTGTCACCACACTCAGAAAAGACCTGTGTAACGCATGTGGCGTTAACGTTCCTACTCAGAGAGTGCATAGTCGCCTCCGTGAGGCTGATCACGAAGGGCATGCATTCGAATTCCACTGACCCGATATCACAGGCAGACACGTTTTGATTAAGCTGAAGATTACATCAGGACTGGGCTCCAGGACCTTTCACTAATGAATGGAGGTAGTGTCAATACTTCACAGATCGTCGTGCCCAAGTGTGATTTCAGGACTCCAACGTAACCGAACATGGCCGCTCTGGGGGTGGATCTATCATGATTTCTTGGTGGGATCAGCAGATCTGGTGTCTATGTCCTACAGTGGGGCACGATGACAGGTGTGTTCTACAGGGATCACATTGGGGATGTGTACGTTAGACCGTATACTGGTGCAATCGGACCGGACTTGATCCTCATGGACGATAACACACGACCTCATCGACCTCACCCAGGGTCGTTGATGTCTACATAGAGCAGGAGACCATTGTCCGCATGGAGTGGACAGTCTGGCCATCAGACCTTAGCCATGTCGAACACATGTGGAACTAAATGCATACGGTCATGTAATAATGAAATAATCACTTACATTATCCACAAGAAAACGCCATGTCCTTCTTTCGAACATTTAAGTTTGAATTAAATTATGAGTGAGTGAGGTTTGCCACTGCTTTTGCCAATATTCAAGTCATATCGTGGCAGGGGCACCAAGAACTGTTTTATTCATGTTGGTAACTGTGAATTACCTTAGAACAATGTGATGTCGCGGTTTGCGCCGTCGTCTAAGGCGCCGCAATTCTCTTTGCAGAGTTGCTTCCCTTGTGCACGCCAGAAAACTATGATTGTGGGTTCGAGTCACGGTTCGCCCCGATTATACTTATAGGTTTATCAGCACCATACCCTTGCTCACTGCATCACTTCGGGTTTTCCTCCCACATCAAGCTGACACGCCTTGACATAACAGGAATACCGTTTAAAGCGGCGTCAAATCCAAGCCACTCACTCAGTCAGTGACAAAGGATTGCTATTATTTCTCTGTATAAGTTCATAGTTACGTAACGTCAAACATATTTACCCTTGTTTTCGAGTGAGTGAGTTGGTTTGCCTTCTTCTCATCGTATCGTGCCTTCGTACTCTCGCCCTCATTAAGTTATGTAGGATGGAGGATGAGGATTGAACAAAATCACTCGATGATACGAAGATACGAAATGACAGCTATCAGCCAACCACCCGTGAAGATGCGTGTTAGAATAGGTATTCAGCTTGTCGTATAAAGACGAATATGCTTGTTGTGAGAGGACTGACGAGTTCGGGCGGTCAGGCTCGCTCACTTGGTTGATGCATGTCATCGTATCCGAATTGTGTGGATCGATGTTCATGATATCAATCACTGAATTGTCTGGTCCTGATTCGACGATTATTGCTGAACGTAATCATCCACCATGTATAAATGAGGAAGTGCCATACCCAGAAAGCCCAACCTTCATGTTAATGATTATGCTTGTGGGTAATTTCGATGCATCATTTACACAATCATTACCTCCCTCAATGGATATCGAGCGAATGCAGTAAACATGTGTTACTTTATTCATTAATAATTTCTTACTTTGAAGTTTACACTGTTTCTTTCATGCCGATTGGCGGAAGGGGTAGTCACTTGATCTGATATTTGGAGTTCACACACCTGTGAACGGACAAAAAAGTTCACCAGCGCAGTTTAACGAGCGCTTTTAAATCGTTCACACTTCAATGAACCCATCCAAACTGACGTGCAATTTTTAAGAACCAGATGGACCAAATAAATGTTCAAGTTTTTTTTTCATTAACATGAGAAAAGTCTGCGATTTGTTTCAACATTATAAAGTGTCAGAGTACTTTATTTGCAAGCATAAAATATAGCCAAAAATAATTTTGTTTCATACGCTTCCTGCACAAATTAACAATTTTGAAACAAGTAACTGATTTTCAGCAATTTTAATATCTGAAACTCATTAATGAATATTGAAAAAAAATAAAATGACAAATAAGCTTGTGATATCCCTTGTTGCCTCCATCGCCAGGCAGGAGTACTACTGTGCGGTGTCAGGAAACGAATACCTATTCATCGTATGTACTTGTCTGTTCCGAACCTGTGTCATTTGTTATTTTCCTGCCTTGGCGTGTAATATCTAAATAAGGGAACTCCGTCGGTCTGTCGTGTTTCCAGATTGAATTGAAGACACGGTACATGTGTAAGATATATTCATGAAGGCATGCCGACACGTTTGCCCTTTTTAATGATGAGCTGACATCCAGTACAGTAGCTCTGATTTACTGATATTGACCCACTAGTATGTGATCTGTATCACAGTTTGCCATTCCTCCTTTGGCCAGACCCCGTTCTTCTGCACGTTACCCGCGCTTCCCTTCCAGTCCCACCGCTTCACTGAAGTGTTCCAGTTCTTGCCATAGGCGGCAGTGATGTAGGGCAGAGTGGGACAGGGGACGCGCAGTCGGCAAGCCATGAAGTCAGTCCAGCAAGTGTCAAACTTTGGAAAAGTGTATCTGGAATAATATTCATGCTTATATCCTTCTACCCGAGTATATTTATTAGAAGTAAAACGTAGTTAAATACTATCAACATTAATTACCAGCGGAACGGACTAAAGACCACTAGCAACCAAAGCAGGGCCGCTCAATAGGCATGAGGCTCAAGTAGCATGCAGTGATGAGCATCATGTGTGAGTTAGTGAGGTAAAAAGGTCGACATGACATCAGCCTCATCTCAGCCATAAGTCGAGGGGTTAGTGCCAGAACCACTTATCTCCATTTTCCCTAGATGTGAGAAATCCCACTTCAAAAGTTTGAAATGGTGCTAAAAAGCACCACTTGAAGTTTTATTAGCAATATTGTTTCCAGCCATTGTCATTAAGTGTGCCAAACAGTATATCTTGTTTTTTCAACATAACATTGATATTAACATGTAATAAAGATAACCTGAAATATATACGATGTTCTGGCATATCTCTTCCCCAAAGAAATTCAGCTAGACTTTCAGCCAAAGCGAAGTAAATAAAGGCAACTCCATCTGGCAGCATAAACATTATACAGGAAAGGGGAAATGTGAGGCCCAGATCCTTGTAAACAGAAGTGATACATTGTGGCCCTGATAAATGATAACATTCCTGCTTGCGTCAAATTACCCCAAACACAGGACATACGTTTATGCTTCAGAAACTTTCTCAATGAGCAAGCCAATTAATAGCAATAACAGCTTATCTCCCGACAGCTGGTAACGGCTCAACCACAGAGTCTGCGTGACACACAGGCTGATACCATTATCCTGGTGTAAGCTGACACTCTAAAGCATCGCTTGCTACAAACACGTGGTTATAATCACTTACCAGCTTTAACGATTATCTGGCATTGCCTAAAAGAACTAAAGTAATGTCAGTGTTGCCTTTACCAAACATTGTTCATTTTATTAAATGCTGTACATTTACATTTACATTGCATTGTTTGTTTCAAAACTAAAAAGCTAATTAGTCTGCAAAATTAAGTTAATGTTAGGCTGTAATGCTAATGAGTGGAAATGTGTCACACAAAGTTAACGGAGAAACGTTATTCTATAAATTATAGATGAATAGAAGATCCTTTTAAAACCTTTGTTTATGTAAATATATATTCTTTTATAAAACAGTGGGTACATATTTAGCTTATTATCTATAAACCAGTATATAATATGTAAAAAGTGATAGATAAATAGATAGACAGATCTGTACCCAACGTTCAATTTTCAAAATGGTGACATAACTCGCAGTATTCACAAAAAATATAATACTTTTTCCAGCTGAGCTTCATTCAAAGTCAATTTATGAACATACAAATACTGCAGTTCTTAAGATCAGTTATCTCAGATTGTATTCGGATATCCAACCTAGCTGTCATAAGACATTTTAATGTGGTTACAATCATTTTACGTTCCTAACAGTAAATGGAATTCTTAGCTTGAACATTCACGCGATTGTTGTGGCTCACTAAAAAGGAAATAAATAAGGAAGTAATGCAGGAACTTGTCAGATATAATATAGCCAGGATCAGCATTTCAGCACTGTCAGACTTCCACAAATCTGAGTCGGGTATTCATGTTTAACTGCGGCATAGTATCTCAGCGGGCTGGCACAATAATATTGGCATTAGTCCGGACTAGTGCAATCACACGCACTTACGCACGCGCGTACGCGCGTACGCACACATAGCTATATTAGTGCGATAATGAACACAGCACCACAGTCACACATCATATTATGCAATGTCTGTGTCATAGTCTTCCTCCATAGCATCTGGTACCGGTAGACAATCAGGTCTGTTACCAGTTGGGAGAGCTTTGTAGTACTCATGATATTCGCTTGGAATAATACCAGATCTACAAAGAGATAACAAGTCTTTCTTCTTCGCATGTGATATTTCTTGCTTCCCAGTGTATCTACAAGTAAGGGAGTTGGTTGTGTTCAGAGGTCTACCTCGTCTACTGCCTGCTGTAACCTTGATTTCTCTGAACTGCTCATCATTGTGTTCAGTTTTGAAGTAAATGCTGTCAGGGCTAGTCTTCATAAACCGCAGCCAGCGAACATTTAGCCAGTTAACTCTACCACCATCCGTGTCCACTTTAGTATTTTTCAGTCTTTGATGTGCCAATTTCTTGAAGTCCATTACATCCGTGTGTTTGATTGGAATAACGAGATAGGGGTCCTTCCTTCTTGCCATTCTGATAACAGTATCCCACTGGCTGGGAACAAAAATACTTGTCTTCTTTTTGGCGAATTCAATACTGGAGTGAATTGCATCGCACTCCATTTGGGTGTGTCCTGGCTCCAAGAATTTATGGTCAATGACATCAATGTGGTCAGTGGTAGTGACAGCATGAAGTAGGGAAGCAGCAACATATTGGTTCCTATTCTGCCCTGTGCATGTATCTGAATACAGGATAACATGGTTGATGTTAGGAGGCATTGCTTTCAACTGTATTTGTAAACATGATGCAATTTCGCATGAACCTCTCTGGGCATCAACCTCTGACCACAGAAAACATGTACCGCTCTTGTGAACAGCATCATGCACTGTGAAATTATAACAATTCAGTTTTCTCATATAGAAAATTTCGCTAACTAGCGAACATGGCGTGTACAATACTGCCTCAAGGTCAAATGTTCCAACAAAGACAGAGGATTCTGTCAAGGCAAGTGCTTTGTCCTTAATCTTTGCCTCTCGAGCTCTGATTTTTCTGGCTTGGTGTTCATTGAAATCCTTTGTTAATTGTTCTGTCAGGCAACCAGTGTCTCTTTCTCTGTAATATTGCTGACAAAGCGAACACTGGTCCTTCTTTGGTACATGGAAAGAAAAATTATATTCTTTATTGAAGACGTTTCTGTAGAGTGATGAGGACACTGGTTCTTTGTTGTCTGCAGCACACCTTTCCTTATAAAGTTCATACATCTTTTTAATATTCAATTCTGGTCCTAAAAATTGCCTGTTTGTATCTTTTCTTGTGTAGTGGGCATCCATCTTAGGAAATGACTCAATGTGTTCCCTTACTTTTGTCAAGCGATCACTGGCAGTTTTATTGTGTGGCTTATGTCTACCGCGACGTTCTGTGCTCCCAAAGGTTCCCTGGCTCTTGTGCTGTAAGGCATGGCTGATGTATGACTCCCCAATGTCAAGAGTCTTCATGAAAAACTTCTTGCAAACAAGATGTCTTGTTCCTTCCCACTGTAGATTAAATGCCCGATAGACTTGGCGTTTCTTTTCCACCTTTCTTTCACTGTCATCCAGGTATGTACGGGTTTTCTTTTCATCAGTGTTGGAACAAACAAAATCCTTTTGCCTTTCATATGATGACAAGCTTCTAAATGCTTTAAATATACTGTGTCGAGCTTCTTCGGGGATCTTCTGGGTGCACTTATATCTACATTTTGAGCAGTCGACTGCTTTAACCGATTTTCCTTTCATGGTCTTCCCTTGCTGGTTCACATATTCCATTCCACCTAATCTCAGGTGTTTCCTTTGATTTTTTAACCATGTCTCGGGCGTCGCACGTCTCTTTCTAAACAGCACCTTTCTAGGAGGTGTATGGAAGGCTGACGACTTTCTTGGAGTTGCAGATCGAGATGGGTTCTGTTTGTTTGGGGTTGATGCTGTATTACCTGATGACACTGTGTCGGCACCATGCTGTGAAGATACTGGAACTGGACTTGAAGTATTTGAACTGATCACAGGGTCTTCTGGCATTACATGGTTGCGTTCATTTACAGCAGTACAAGAAACATCAGAGATGCTGATGGACTGGAGACAACTTGCAGCTGATGTGGACGTTCCAGGACAGGTAGCTCCAGAAGCACATGCTTCTGTTGTTTCATGTTGAGTACTTGAGTACTGAGAAGATTTTGTGATGTTATTTTCTATCATTGTGTTTGACAAATGGTTAGCCAGTGGTGTGCATGCATCATAATGATCTTCAATACCTTTTATGGATGTAAATGCGAGGATTATTCTTCTCTCAGTGCATTGTTGACGAATTGTAGGTTGGACATCAATTACAGGAGTTGATGCCTTGCTGGAGAAAATACGGACACCACGACCTGACCAGTTAGCAAGTGCTAATGGCAGGAAATCAGCAACCTTATTGGTGAAATATCCATTCCTGCGAAGATGTTCCACTTCCAGTGAATAACTTTGCCATGTTTCCAGGTTGTTTTCCTCCACTTCAGCATAGAAATCGGAATAAGTGATGATATTATCATCAAGATGATCACACAGTTGTTTCCTCAGTTCACATTCACTCACATTAAGTTGAAGTGCAGAAGCCTTAAAAAAGCAATTTCCATCAGCCGGTACCTTCAGTAACTTGTATCCATTACAATGCAGAAGTTGTTCTAATCTCTCCGTGTGAAACTTTTTCATTTTAGATTCATACATGTAGTTGGTATGACTTTCATGTAATGTCTTCAGAACAACAGTTTCCTCCAATTCCCCACTTGACCTTTCATGAAATTTGCTATGAACAATATTCTTCTGATTTGGTATTGTCAATTCTGTTTCCGATTCAGTGGTGTCAGACGAGCATAAATCTTCTTCATTCGGAAGGTACTCTTCTGATGATGTTTCGATGCTACTTTCAACATGTGTATGTCTATATTTCCCCAAATAAATTAAAGGTTCGTCATCAGAGCTGTCAAATTCATTTTCATTTCCTCCCTCACTGGTATTACTGGGACGTGGCTCTATGTAGTCTTGAGGGGCTTTCATATGCGTTGCCGACAAAGGATCTGTGTTGTCAGTAGTTTGTACCTGATTAGCATCCATGTTGGTTGCCGTCAATGGATCTGCGCCGTCAGTGGTTGGTAGCTGATCAGTTTCCATGTTGGTTGCCGTCAATGGATCTGCGTTGTCAGTGGTTGGTAATTGATTAGCTTCCATGCTGGTTGCCGCCAATGGATCTGGGTTGTCAGTGGTTGGTAATTGATTCGCTTCCATGCTGGTTGCCGCCAATGGATCTGGGTTGTCAGTGGTTGGTAACTGATTAGCTTCCATGTTGGTTGCCGCCAATGGATCTGGGTTGTCAGTGGTTGGTTGCGGATTTGGTTCCATGCTCGTTGCCGTCAATGGATCTGTGTTGTCAGTTGTTGGTAGCTGATTAGCATCCATGCTCGTTGCCGTCAATGGATCTGGGTTGTCAGTGGTTGGTAGCGGATTCGGTTCCATGTTGGTTGCCGTCAATGGATCTGCGTTGTCAGTGGTTGGTAGCTGATTAGCATCCATGCTCGTTGCCGTCAATGGATCTGCGTTGTCAGTGGTTGGTAGCGGATTCGGTTCCATGTTGGTTGCCGGCAATGGATCTGCGTTGTCAGTTGTTGGTAGCTGATTAGCATCCATGCTCGTTGCCGTCAATGGATCTGGGTTGTCAGTGGTTGGTAGCGGATTCGGTTCCATGTTGGTTGCCGGCAATGGATCTGCGTTGTCAGTGGTTGGTAGCTGATTAGCATCCATGTTGGTTGCCGTCAATGGTTCTGCGTTGTCACTGGTTGGTAGCGGATTCGGTTCCATGTTGGTTGCCGTCAATGGAACTGGGTTGTCAGTGGTTGGTAGCTGATTAGCATCCATGCTCGTTGCCGTCAATGGATCTGGGTTGTCAGTGGTTGGTAGCGGATTCGGTTCCATGTTGGTTGCCGTCAATGGAACTGGGTTGTCAGTGGTTGGTAGCTGAGTAGCATCCATGTTGGTTGCCGTCAATGGAATTTGGTTGTCAGTGGTTGGTAGCGGATTCAGTTCCATGTTGGTTGCCGTCAATGGAACTGGGTTGTCAGTGGTTGGTAGCGGATTCGGTTCCATGTTGGTTGCCGTCAATGGAATTTGGTTGTCAGTGGTTGGTAGCGGATTCGGTTCCATGTTGGTTGCCGTCAATGGAACTGGGTTGTCAGTGGTTGGTAGCGGATTCGGTTCCATGTTGGTGGGTGGTTGTGGCACAATAAGGTGTAATATCTGATTGTTCTCGATAATATTGCAAGCTTCCAAAATGTCTTGATCTTCGAAGTCAGAATCAAACTCACTCATTTTCCAATGCCTATAGAAAGAAAACAAAAAACAAAAGAAAACAATACATAGCACTGGTCTTGAAATATTTGTGTATGTGACATTATTTCTCAATTTACAATCTAACTTCATGTATCATATATTTACTCTTATGTAAACTTTACTTGTGTTTATGAAAGATGTTTATGTTAAAACCACAAGTCTCACCCATGTCATTTACATACTATTTTATAGCAAAATTAACAAAAAATCCCTGCGATTATCTGAAAACAACCAAGAACACACTAAAAGTTAACGAACACTGATTTGATAATGACTTAAACATAAAAATCCGTTATATAAATCATCAGACGTGTTGTTGCGTCGTAACTTTATAACAATATAAGAGATCAATTTTAAAAAATTAGTAAAATAACAGATAATTTAATTCAATTTACAGTTTTACTTACCTTAAACGTATTTATGTTGATGAAAATAATTTGGACTATGATATTTCCGTTGTAAGACGTTTGTGTAGTGGGGTTTATCTTCGACGCCAGGACCAAGTAATGACCATTAGTATAAGCTGACTGGAATTTAGCCCGGGAATCAGATATAAACATCCTGGGCCATAGAAGGCTAGCACCAGTTAACATCATCTGGTGCGGGGGAGCGCTTATCTCTAATCGTAAACACAAAAAGCCAGCACATCTCAAATGCTTATCAGTTGTTACGGCTCTCCAATTAAAGGAGTCTTAAGCCTATATCAGAGTGCTAGAATGTGTTAATTCTCGATACGTTTTTCTGGCTTAATAGAATTGAGTGAAAACTTTAATGTTGTGTATACCAGCATGTAGTATTTTAGTATAGAACATCCTGGCGCAACACGAGAACAGAGTTAGGTGATAAGTTGTTTATGTCTTGTTGAATATCTTTTAAAATATACAATGTAGTACATAGATATTTTGGCGTAGGATTATATATGGTCATACAATGTTTTGAAAGTCATAAAGTCAATTTTAATATTTTACAAGATAATGTGTTCTGGCACTAACCCCTCGAAGTGTTGCCTGCAAACTGTCATCTTTCAGAGTGAGTGAGTATGGTTTTCGACGCTTTTAGCAATGTTCCAGCAATATCACGGCGGGGGACACGAGAAATGGGCTTCACACATTGTACCCATGTCGGGAATCGAACATAGGTCTTCGGCATGACAAGCGAACGCTTTAACCACTAGGCTACCCGACCGCCCCTGTAATCTTTAAGAAGCTACAAATGAAGGCCAGTGAACCACAGAGCAAAGCATCATGTACACATACATATAATTGGAAGTGATTCCATGGCATTTGATTGGTTTACCAAGCATTGTTTGTGCTTTATGTATTCATAAACCTGAAAAATAGGCCACGCCAACTAGAAGACTAACGTTTCATGAGTGGATGATAATAGAGTGGGTGGGGCTTGTACTGCATATTATATTAATATTATCATTTTGCGTTCGTGTATGAACACAAACCCAGATGTGCACACGCGGGTTAACACAGTACAATACACAACCAAAACATACTGAAGTCAGTTCTTAAATAGTTAGTCTAGAAGATAATCCTACTGCGAAGGAAACACGTTTTGAAAAAGCACAAATGGGATTATGTAGGATGGGGTAAGAGATTCGTATTATTAACACTCACTTATACTTCTTGCCATCGTTGGCGTCGGTTCCTCCTTGCCATAGATAGGTCTTCTCCTCATACACGAAGCACACATCGATCTTGATGCCATGAGTTTTAAAAGCCATTTCGAAACTATCAGACATCTAAAATGGAGTGAGAAAAGAATCTATTACTTGCACGGATATTTCAAATGTTAATACTCCTTACTAATTGAATAATATTTCACTTATATTACGTAAATCTGTACCTGACTTTACATTTTTTTCATGCACCACACTATATTCAAACGTATGTATTGTATATGGGCCAGTGGCCTTGGTACAAATAAAAGACTTCTTCTTCTATACACATTTAATGTAGGACAGCCAGACTTTGGAAGGCAGCTGGCTAAGACAGAGTAGGTTCATTCACAGTTCAGAGATTTTGTAGTGTCAACATGTTTTTTATGTTTATTTCTAGGTAGGCGGTGTTTGGATGCTCCTATCCCGTGTATTGTGTAGTGAACTTTTCTGGCGATACGTACTGCGTTTACATTGAACACATGTATAAATAACAGACACGCAAATACAACGGTGAATATTTACTATAAAAAAAACGCATTCTAGTCATCTGGCTACCATCATAATATTATTTTGCAAGACCTAAAGAAGAATTCAAACCCAAATACCGCAAAGAAGAGATAAAAGCTGAATGCCATAAAGCACCTTACAGAAGAGACCGGAATACCAAAAAATACCGCAAAGATAGAGTTGAGAGCCAAATACCATAAAATACTGAAAACAAGAGTTGAAACCCGAATACCACAAAATACCGCAAAGAAGAGTTGAAACCCAAATACCATAAAATACCTTAAAGAAGAGTTGAAACATAAAGATAATACAATACCGCAAAGAAGAGTTGAAATCCGAATACAATAAAATGCCTTAAAGAAGAGTTGAGACCAAAATACCGTAAATACCAAAAAGAAAGAGTTGAAACCCGAAAACCATAAAATACCGCAAAGATCAGTTGAAATCCACATACCATAAAATACCTTAAAAAAGAGTTGAAACCCGAAAACCATAAAATACCGCAAAGATGAGGTGAAATCCACATACCATAAAATACCTTAAAGAAGAGTTGAGACCCGAATACCATTAAATGCCGTAAAGAAGAGTTGAGGCCAAAATACCGTAAATACCAAAAAGAAAGAGATGAAACCCGAATACAATAAACTACTGCAAAGATGAGGTGAAATCCACATACCATGAAATGCCTTAAAGAAGAGTTGAGACCCGAATACCATTAAATGCCGTAAAGAAGAGTTGAAACCCGAAACCATCAAATACCGCAAAGATGAGTTGAAATCCACATACCATAAAATACCTTAAAGAAGAGTTGAGACCCGAATACCATAAAATACCGTAAAGAGGAGTTGAGACCCAAATACCATAAAATACCTTAAAGAAGAGTTGAGACCCGAATACCACAAAATACCGCAAAGAAGAGTTGAAACCCGAAAACCATAAAATACCGCAAAGATCAGTTGAAATCCACATACCATAAAATACCTTAAAGAAGAGTTGAAACCCGAAAACCATAAAATACCGCAAAGATGAGGTGAAATCCACATACCATAAAATACCTTAAAGAAGAGTTGAGACCAGAATACCATTAAATGCCGTAAAGAAGAGTTGAAACCAGAATACCATAAAATACCGCAAAGAAAGAGTTGAAACCAGAATACCATAAATACCAAAAAGAAAGAGATGAAACCCAAATACGATAATCTACTACCGCAAAGAAGAGTTGAAATCCGTATACCACAAAATACCACAGAGAAGAGTTAAAACCCGAATACCATAAAATATCTTAAAGAAGAGTTGAAACCTGACAACCATAAAATACCGCAAAGAAGAGTTGAAATCCAAAAACCATAAAATACCGCAAAGATGAGTTGAAATCCACATACCATAAAATACCTTAAAGAAGAGTTGAGACCCGAATACCATAAAATACCGTAAAGAGGAGTTGAGACCCAAATACCATAAAATACCTTAAAGAAGAGTTGAGACCCGAATACCACAAAATACCGCAAAGAAGAGTTGAAACCCGAAAACCATAAAATACCGCAAAGATGAGTTGAAACCCGAATACCATAAAATACTGCAAAGAAGGAGTTGAACCAGAATACCATAAAATACCACAAAGAAAGAGTTAAAACCCAAATACCATAAAATACCGCAAAGAAGAGTTGAAACCCGAAAACCATAAAATACCGCAAAGATCAGTTGAAATCCACATACCATAAAATACCAAAAAGAAAGAGATGAAACCCGAATACGATAAACTACTGCAAAGATCAGTTGAAATCCACATACCATAAAATACCTTAAAGAAGAGTTGAAACCTGAAAACCATAAAATACCGCAAAGATGGGTTGAAATCCACATTCCATAAAATACCCCAAAGAAGGGTTGAAACCCGAAAACTATAAAATACCGCAAAGATGAGGTGAAATCCACATACCATAAAATACCTTAAAGAAGAGTTGAGACCCGAATACCATTAAATGCCATAAAGAAGAGTTGAGACCAAAATACTGTAAATACCAAAAAGAAAGAGATGAAACCCGAATACGATAAACTACTGCAAAGAAAGAGTTGAAACCAGAATACCATAAAATACCGCAAAGAAAGAGTTGAAACCAGAATACCATAAATACCAAAAAGAAAGAGATGAAACCCGAATACGATAAACTACTACCGCAAAGAAGAGTTGAAATCCGTATACCACAAAATACCACAGAGAAGAGTTAAAACCCGAATACCATAAAATATATTAAAGAAGAGTTGAAACCCGACAACCATAAAATACCGCAAAGAAGAGTTGAAATCCGAAAACCATAAAATACCGCAAAGATGAGTTGAAATCCACATACCATAAAATACCTTAAAGAAGAGTTGAGACCCGAATACCATAAAATACCGTAAAGAGGAGTTGAGACCCAAATACCATAAAATACTTTAAAGAAGAGTTGAGACCCGAATACCACAAAATACCGCAAACAAGATTTGAAACCCGAAAACCATTAAATACCGCAAAGATGAGTTGAAATCAGAATACCATAAAATACCGTAAACAAGAGTTGAAACCGAAATACCACAAAATACCGCAATGAAGAGTGGAAACCTGAATACAATAAAATACCGCAAAGAACAGTTGAAACCCAGATACAATAAAGGAGTTGAACCCCGTATACATATACATGCGTTAGAGTTATAATCCCACCTACCGTAGAGACGATCTAAATTTTGAATACTTTCATAAAGAAGAGTTAAACCCCAAATACTTTAAAGAAGTGCTCTAAGTTGAATACCTTAAAATACCATAAAGAAGAGTCAGAAATGGAAAACCAATAAAATAGCATAAAGAATACCGTAAAATACCGTAAAGAAGACTAAAAAACTCAAATATTGTAAAGAAGAGTTAACAATCGAACACCATAAGGTAGCGTAAAGAAAGAGTTGAAACGCGTACACCGTAAAACAGCGACAAAACCCTTTCCATATACAATAGAATTGTATAATCGATTATACAATCCCGACTATATCACGAGCATGTGTTTATGAATCACTATCAAATAGTAATGATACCAGGTATTCCCGAAATGGTCAGCGTATCCTGCCCCACCGGTGGCACCCGCCACAAACACATGCAAAGGCACCGTAAGGAAGAGTTGAACCCCGAATACCATAAAACACCGTGAAAAAGAGTTAAAATCCGAATGGCGTAAAATAAGGCAAAGAACGAGTTGAACCCCTAATACCATGAAATACAGTAAAGAACATTTAAAACCCATAAAGAAGAGTTTAAAAAAAGAACAAACAGGCTCACCTTCCCCTTGACATGCAGGAGTTGAAACCCGACTTTCAAAAACGCCGGCAGGATGCCTGTACTGTAGCGCTGAATGGGAATCTCTATGTCTATATCACCGGCATAGGGAATGAAACCACACTGTCGATACCAACCTGATAAACACATTGTTTCGAGAATATAGTTTGGCACAATGTTCACGTCCGGTTCACTGTCAATCTCTTATGCATAACAGAAGTCCAGTAAGATACAATTTGTTATATTAGATTGGTGCTGTTTCAACTGAGTAGCTTTTTTGAAAGGAAAACCATAAAGCTGTGTAATTAAGTTTAAAACTCATTATTTGTATGTTTCGTATAAGAGGAGCCTGGTCACATCTTGATTATATATAAGAAACAAAGAGCCGATAAAAGGACAGTATACATAGTTATATTGTTGTTGTTACTGTTTGTTGTTTAACGCCGCACTCAGCACTATTCCAGCTATATGACAGCGGTCTGTAAATAATCGAGTCTGGACCAGAAAAAATCCTGGAACATTTATTTGGTCCATCTGTTTCTAAGAACTAAAGTAACACATTTTTACTGCATTCGCACGATATCCATTGTGGAAGGTAATGATTGTATAAATGATGCATTGAAATTACCTACAAGCATAATCATTCACATGAAGGTTGGGCTTTCTGGGTATGGCTCTTCCTCATTTATACATGGTGGATGATTACGTTCAGCAATATTCCAGCTACACGACGGCGGTCTGTAAATAATCAATCAGGACCAGACAATCCAGTGATTGATATCATCAGGGTATGAAACTCCCAAAAATTTCAGCCAGACCACAGGACTGGCCAGCTGAAATACTTGCCAGCCCTGACCAAAACCTGCCTGCCCACTATAATCATATGTTTCTCAGGATAAGCTAAGGGGGTTTCTTTTGGGTTACATTTTATCATTCATCTTTACATGTGAATTAATGCTTATCATCGGGAAATATTTAGAATATTTTCACATATGAAATATAACCCGACCGTCGGGCAGGGGGATTTGAAAATCTGGCAGCCCGAGTTGAAATCAACCCGTCTCGGACGGTCGGGCAGGCAGGTATTTCGAACACTGATATCATATCATCGATCCACGTAATGTTAGATTGTGAATAGGGTTAAAACCTTGGGTAAAGCAGGCTGAAAACATTTGTACAAACATCTTTTGACTGTTAAAAGTTTTTTTTATGATAGTGCGAGATGGTTGGTTGTTAGTTTGTTTTTTAACGCCGCACTCGGCAATATTCCAGCTATATGACAGCGGTCTGTAAATAGTCGAGTCTGGACCAGACAATCAAGGGATTGATATCATGAGCAACGATCCGCGCAATTGGGATCGATGACATGCATCAACCAAATCAACGAGCCCGACCACCCGATCACATTAGCCGCCTCTTACGACAAGCATAGTCACCTTTTACGGTAAGCATGGGTTGCTGAAGACCTGTTCTAACCCGGATCTTCAAGGGTCTAGCGCGAGATGAGATGATTTAAAGGTATAAAGTGCAACCAGGTGGATCCGAAAACGTGGGGCAGGCCACATTGCCGTAGACCGCGTGTGACCGTACAGTGTGGCGTGCGATGACTGCTCAACCGCTTCCTGACGGTGACGTCATTGGCGTTGACGGGATTGAGACGCCGCACTATAAGACACAAATATCAAGGCGATAACTTGCAGTGCTCAGGAATTCGCAGACCCTACCACAGAATAGCTTTTCCATGTGTCAGGGGGGCACGGGTGGCCACGTCGTCTAAGGCACCGCGATTCACCCCTTGGGCACGCCAGAAACCTATGATTTTGGGTTCGAATCCCGGTTCGCTCGATTATGTTTCTAGGTTTGTCAGCACCATACCCGTGCTCGTGGGTTTCACCGAGGTGGTAAACGTCTGAGACCTGCATCACTTCTGGTTTCCTCCCACACTGGAATGCTGTTAAAAGAGGCGTTAAACCCAACTCACTCACTTACTAACTCCCTATGTCAGAAGATAACCACAGGCGACAATGTTTCAAAATTACAATGTCAGACCCACACTGCTCGAATAATCCAGGGCTTTCTTAACATAAATAATGTACCCTAGTGACGCTGGCTGTCATGAGACCTCTCACCGATAGAATATATTTGGGATCATCTTGGGACACAGATAAGACAAGGTCCACAGTTGGAACGTGCGTTAATGGCGGTGTGCGATCGCATTTCCAATGACGCCATCGGGCGGCTTACATTATCCATAAAGCTTCGTGCCAAGGGCCCCATTCCACAAAGTTATCTTAGCGCTAAGACTACCGTAAGTCTATGTAAAAGTATGGGAGCTCCGATCGCTTTTTGGAACAGGGCCCAGGCCTGTCTGACCACCGGAGAATGTCACACAAGATATTGATACTTTTATCGAGTTCCTATGTAAGCATCCAGAAGCTTTGTTATTAGACTTTCGTCTGTATAGCTGTATATTTTGGTGAAAGTGACCAGACCCCAGTGGTTGATTTGTTTGTTTGCACACACACACACACACACACACACACACACACACACACACACACACACACACACACACACACACACACACACACACACACACACACACACACACACACACACACACACACACACACACACACACATAACATGATGCCAGACAGGTGCTCTCACCAAGACACGTGCCAGCACTGAGCCAGAAAGGAATGCCAAGGTGATCCAGAGCCTTCTTCGCTTGGTACAGGACCTCTGGCCCATGTAATGTTAGTAGACTTCTTTCTGGAGGGTTTTTACTGAGATATGTCTGCGCCCCTTGATAGTCACACTCAATGAACTTGGACCTCGGCATCTGGGCCAGGAACTCCCCTACTGGGTGCGGGAGGTAGAGCCACATGCCGTCCACCGTCGTCAGTCGGACATCGAATCTAGTTATGATTTAAATATATTTTAATCACAAGGAAAAGGATTGGGGACAAGTTTTCACAACTTAGATAGCCCTCTCCTAAAATATACTCAACAACAAAAGTTCCTGTGATGTGTATTTTTCAAACAAGTAAAGTTTGGTTTTCAATATTGTAGTACATGTATGGAATCAAGTCACAAAGACGCAACTGCTACAGAAAAGCATGCATTTCATGCAAAAGTTGACTTTTATGCAAGCCCCACTCATTTCACTACCCAAGAATGGGTATAAAAACATGTGCGTTAGCGGGATTGTTTATGCACTGTTTAGCAGCGTGCTGACAACAACCACTCAGAAAAACAACAAAATTACGCAATTATTCAACATTACGAAATGCCACGCCTGTCCGAAAATGAGCGTCTGCGAGCCATTGGTATGCTTGAAGCAGGATCGAGTCAACGTGATGTTGCAAGACAATTTAACGTCCACAGAAACACCATTTCGGGGGCGGCAGCGTTATGGTATGGGGTGGGATTACAGCAAGACAGAGGACCCGTTTGATAGTGGTAGAGGGAAATCTCAATGGACAGCGCTACCGCGACGAGATCATCGGCTCTGTTGTTCTATCGTTTTTGGGTCGTCATGGCCCAGGCATTACATTTCAACATGACAACGCCCGGCCTCATATTGCTCGACTTGTTCAGGAATCCCTTCAACAAGACACCATGAACGTCATCCCCTGGCAGGCTCGCTCCCCTGATCTCTCACCAATCGAGCACATTTGGGATGAGATGGATCAGCGCCTTCGACGTCAACCACGTGTTCCACAGATACTCCAGGAACTTCGACACATGCTCAAGCAGATATGGACAGATATCACACAGGACTTTGTGCGACGCCTGGTCCATTCCATGAGACGAAGATGTATTGCTTGCATCGCAAACAGAGGTGGACACACACGCTATTGATTTGTAAATTGACATTTTGGCATGTTCATGTTTTTTTTATGAAATCACGCATTTTCTGAAGTCAGTACGGCAAATTAAACCATTTGAACACTTACAGGAGTCTTTTATCTGTAGCAAACCGAACTTGTTTCAGATTTGGTGAAAAACAGAACTTTGCGTTAAATCTTATTCAATGTCAGAGGAAATTTTGTTGTTCAGTATAGTTACATGATTCGGTTTTCTATAACAAAACAATTTTAATATGAAGCAAACACAGAGTATATACAGCAAGAAGCATAAGGGGACATAGTTCCTGTCCTATCTGATAAAGGCGTAAGCATATACTCCGAAACGTTGTGTTCCTCATAATAAAGAAGTTGATCTATATATTCTCTTCCTTATGTGTATCTCTTCTAAATGCCAGTTTTGCGCTTTGATTCTGCCTCTCCATTGGAGGACAATAAATATTAAATGTTTCAGGGCATTATTTTTATGAAATATTCAACGACAAATAAATCGCAAATGCCAAATATTATAAAGATAAATGTTAGAACATGTGTTGTTTACAAATCAATCGAACAGCCATTATGTGCAACGTCTTCCCCCTTATGTCGAGCAATATTCCCGCAGCAAAATACAGCAAAATGACACGGTTCAAAGCGGCGTTAAACACAACTCACACACTCACTCAAAATGTAATACTTGATTTTGAAATTTGTTTGTAGCACGAGTCATACTATAAATACAACACATGAGTTGACTGATGCAATGTGCCCAGGTGGTAAAAGACACGTCTTGTACCTGTCATATGCTCCTGCGCTGTTTCCAAACGTAGTGTTGAATCCTTGAAAGGTCTGACTTTTCGAGGTAGTCGAGGGTTCAAGCGAACTGTGCCACCAGTAGTTGTCGTCCCGTTCGTAGAATACCACCAGATGCAGAGGAAGGCTTCCCGACTGGCGGATGAGGTAATGTGTAGGGACACTGGGGACAGTGATCCGCTCCAAGGACAACAGGCGGGGATCAGGAGCGGTCACTTCATTCAGTACAATATCAAGGTCATTGAATTCTAGAAGGAGAGATTCCTGTGACGAAAAATATATCTTCAGCCTAAAATGTGTAGCTTGATAATCGATACACACATGTAATTGCTTCATAAAACAGAATGTTCGCAGTGATACAACCTTGACCACAGTTTATATAGTGTTGAAGCTGTACCTGTAACATGAGCAACCACAATGCTAAAGAATCCTGACTTTCAGAAATATTGAAACGCTGTTATCAGTTTCCAATGATGTGAATTCCGGGTGATAAGAGACTGGAGGCTCCACTATTTTATAAGTTAGGACATCATTCCTAGTGCTATTTATTTAAAAACTAATCTTCAAGCTGTTGCTATCCGCCTTGCACGCTGTATTTACTTTGTGCTCATTGTATATCCGTCCGTGTACGAAATAGCATGTACTGAAAAAGTAAAACCTGACAATTTGAAAAATCTCATACAGTTGTTTTCGGCTGAACTGAATGAAATTACTGACCTCAAATTCCTAAGTCCTCTGCAAATCCTTATATTCGTAAACCATGGTTTAATAATGAATCCAAACAAGCAAGATCTTAGATGTAGTTAAGATTATTACTGGTGCAAAAGCATGACGTGCATGTAACCACAATAAGCGGCATTCTTGCAGTAACTATGTCTCCAAATTAATTAACGCACAACTACGTACAAGGTGTGAAACAAGGTTGAAAAATTTAAGGCAAAGGTTAAAAAATCATCTGTGCAACATATTAAAGAAGGTGACAAATTAACAACTGATAAATCTGACATTGCAAATAAACTTACGTCCCTGAGTTTGAGAGATAACAGAAACAGCAGGAAAATAAAAATAATAATTTTGATTCAAACGGTGAAGATTGCCGTGAAGTATGTTCATTACATGAGCTAAAAATAGAAGTACAAAACTGATCATTTCGTACGATTAGAATCCTTTGTAAACATGCTGTAGTAAATAAACAAGTAGTATCAATATAAGTTTCCTTTGATCTTGCGAAAGTATGGTATACTACCTCGAAGCATGGCACTTTAAAGGATTTTATATTATTGAGGTCATTTTAAATCACAGTTTTACAGATAGACACTTACAAGTCCGAGAGGGTTCAACCTTGTCTGGCCATTATTATCAGTATCAGGGCGTCCCACAATTCTGTCTGTCAGATTTTTTCGAATTTAAATATATTGTCTTTTAAAGGCTTTAACTGATTCAGTATATGGATCGCTGTTCGTGGATGATCTTAATATTTCTTGTCGGGGTAAAAATATGCTTACAATAGAGAGGCAGTTGCAAATCTGTCTAAAAATTCACAAGTGGTTTCTTGAGAACAGATTTTCGAAATTTAAAAACTTATTGTATGCTTTTCTGCAGAAAATGTAAGTCGCATAAGGACCCTGAACTATTTTTGAATTGCACCCCTATCACAGTTGTAAAGGAGGCCAAGTTATTGGGACTTTGACAGCCATTTAACCTCCTAATATTAAATACCTCAAAGCCAATGCCTAAAGGTGATTTGTTGAAAGAAGTTTCTAATTCAGAGTGGGTAGGGGATCAGACAACCCTCTTACATTAGGAAGAGAATATATGGATATCAACTTCTATATTATGTTCCTCGTAATACAGAAGTTGCCATCCATATATTCTCTTCCTTATGTGTATAAATTCTAAATGCCTTTCAAAGACCTAACCCTCTTACGCTTGTACAGGTCACTGATTCGTTCAGAACTTGATTACGGCTCAATCGTCTAAAGTGAAGCATGTAAATGTAATTTAGATACTCTTCATCATCAAGGCCTCAGGCTTTGCCTTGGAGCCTTCAGAACTTCTCCCATTCATAGGAAGCGGAGGAACTACCCATTGACCAACGCCGTCTGAAATCACCCTTACAATACAACACTAAATTATATTCAAAACAGGCATATTCAGCTTTTGACTGCGTTTTTAATCCTCTTCATGAAGATATTTACAAGAAATCATCTCTTATCCCACTACTCGGAATCAGAATAAAAAAGCCATTTCATTTGCACATATTGATCTTCAAGATATAGCCCTCATTCACTGTCAAGCATGTCCTGCTTGACTCTACTGATTTTTGTTCCATCACAAGGGATACATATTTCACTATAAAACGGCCACGAACCTTTCTAGTAATGTTATTTCTCATTTATAGTGTGCTTTTTAAGAGAAATAGAATTGATTCATAAATGTTGATGTACAAAATGTGTTATTATATTAATTGGAGCTGCTAAATAGTAACTTAGATGGTTAGTGTCCCCCTAAGTGGGTATATAAGTTTCACGTCATTCAAAGTATTTTTATGCATGCCATACTTATTAAAGTAGTATATTTGTCATTTTACATTGATGGAATTGATACATCACCAGCAGCTGAAGGAACGGCATAAATCCTGCTGCGGAACCGAGCAGGACGCGGAAGTTTCGTAAGTCCCCACGGTCCCTAGTATGGTGGCCTGACTTTGGTTGCTGGCGATCTATAACCCTTTTTTTATTTTGTGTTGAACAATAACTTCTTTTTTAAATGCTCTCAACTACTTTTAAATCGAAACTGTGATTGTTATTGCCTTGCCCAACGACGATACATATATATATATATATATAGTTCTCATCACGATATGACTGAAATATTGATGTGACGTTAACGTTTTACTCCCTCACTCAATTTATCATGAATACATTATTATGTGATCAAGATTGGTATTGAAAGATCACCTGAGTATGAGAAGGTATGCCCGTAATTTATGACAGGGGGAATAGTAAATTCGGCAAGATACTTCAACGTAGATATACCAGACGACATGATAGCCAATTACCCTCTTGGCTTGAACCATTTTGATGAGCTACGAAGGCTCTGGTGTCCAATTTGACAATTTACATGGGCAGGTAATATTGATGGAGAAAAGTGTCTTTGCCCTGAGTTAATTTTGCAGTGTGTTATGGTTTTAACATACCCCTTTGTCCCAGTCTGCTCCGAACACCCCCAGTGAGATGACATCTCCGGCCGAGCACAGGATACAGGGAGGTTCCGACTCATTGGCAGACAACAGGTGATGCAGTACGGATGGTTCGATGACAAATATAGGAATACCATGATGTAAGCACTTCCTGGCGAATGTGTTGAGTAGTTCCTGTTTTAATAAATTGATGAAACTCAATCATAGAGTAAGAAAAAACGACGTTACAAACTTTGTCTCTGTATGTCAACTTGTTGCAAACTAAAGCAATAGAATCATTGACTTTCTTCTTTGCTTTAATAGTGTAATATGGCCATCTTGAAGGCTTTTTTTCTTTTGTTTGTTTTTGTTTGCTTTTATTACCATGGATACTAACCTCACTTTTACAACAAACCATCCATGTGCACGTGGTCAAGGACTTCTGATTTTGAATGTATTTTTCACATAAGAGCATACTAAATAATATCCTTCATAAGACTTTCAATTTCAATCTTAACAAGAACTAAAACTAAAGTTTCTAAAGACCATCCAAACAGACTCCACAGATGGGGCTATCTGCACAACTAATTTGGAATAACCATTTTCTGCAAAGTACAATATTATCAAAATTCATGAACGCCAATTCTTTCATCTTGTTTTGCACAGGTAACTTACACATATCAGCAAACATAGCCGTAAAATTAGGAGTGTTGTGAAATGTATATGGCAAAGTAACTTTACTGTTATTCAAAACCTGATAAAACATTCTAGACCTAATTTCTTTGTATCATTTCCCCTCAATTTCCGTCAGCTATCAAGATCTAAGTCAGGTCTTCTTGGTCTATGGATATAACATATTACAACCAACTGCCCTTTGGATAGATCTTATTGTAGAACTTGCAGTTCGTGTTTACTCATTACATTACCACCATCATAATATATATTCCTGACGAAAATAACACCCACTTTAACCCAGCTTTCATTATAAAAAGTTTTTTCCATTCAATTCAATTCTTTATTCATGCACATGTGTAGGCCAGCAGCCCATGGTACAATATTTGGTGCATCATTAACATTTATAGGCTTAGTGTTTGGAGTCTAACATTCATAGCATGGTATATAAAAGTTGCAACATTTCTAATAACAGTTTCATTGCTTACCGACATAAGCATATTGAATTTAGCAAGAGTAGGATGTACAAAATACTTCTGTGGTAAATACTGAAGACGAAGTTCATGATAAGCGTTACAAATTAATAAAAAATGATATTCATTCTCGACATATCTTTGGTTGCAACTATTGCACAATCTCTGCTCTCGTGGATTATTAACGTATCTACCAGTCTCAATGTGGAGATTGTGGGAGCTACAGTGAAACTGGGCTAGTGCAACACGAAATTTGTTGATAGTGATAACAGACAAATACAATTCTAGACTAAATGAATTTTTGAAAAGTGTATAATGGAACACTTTAGAACTATTTGCTAAAGACCAATGCCAATCCTGTTCGTAAGCAAATTTTAACCGATCTTCACATTCGGAAATAAAGGATTCGGGGCAAATAACATGTTGGTTCTCCCATATATATCCAAATCCAAGGCTGTATAAAAGAGTTTTGACTTTTGTAGCCCAATTAGTTTTACCATTTTTGGCTAGCTGAAATAACATATCATAACTTTTCTTAGGATATCGTAAATTGGGAAGGACATGAGTTTATACCAATATTTTATACAGCGTTTATACGCAGAAATGTACAGTGGGTATCTTCCACACTCTCCTCGCACAACATGATTTGGAGTAGACGTTTTAACACCTAGCAGACGTTTACAAGCAAGTACATGGATACTTTCTATTTCTGTACAATTTTCATGGATACTAACCTCACTTTTACAACAAACCATCCATGTGCACGTGGTCAAGGACTTCTAATTTTGAATGTATTTTTCACACGAGAGCATACTAAATAATATCCTTCATAAGACTTTCAATTTCAATGTTAACAAGAACTATCTCAATCTAACATTCTTAGTTGATCTTATCATATGATTTGGAAATGAACCATTTCACATTTAAGTTAAAAAAGTCATACACATTATCTGATGATCCATACATGTACATAAAAGTCTCTAAAGACCATCCAAACAGACTCCACAGATGGGGCTATCTGCGAAACTAATTTGGAATAACCATTTTCTGCAAAGTACAATATTATCAAAATTCGTGAACGCCAATTCTTTCATCTTGTTTTGCACAGGTAACTTACACATATCAGCAAACATAGCCGTAAAATTAGGAGTGTTGTGAAATGTATATGGCAAAGTAACTTTACTGTTATTCAAAGCCTGATAACACATTCTAGACCTAATTTCTTTGTATCATTTCCCCTCAATTTCTGTCAGCTATCAAGATCTAAGTCAGGTCTTCTTGGTCTATGGATATAACATATTACAACCAACTGCCCTTTGGATAGATCTTATTGTAGAACTTGCAGTTCGTGTTTACTCATTACATTACCACCATCATAATATATATTTCTGACGAAAATAACACCTGTTTTAACCCAGCTTTCATTATAAAAAGTTTTTCCATTCACAATAACCAAATTATCATTCCATAAAATTTGGCTTAATTTATAATCTTTGTCAACAGTATTCTTCCATGAATTCAACAAATATTCATGAAATGATGGAACCAATACCTGAAGTTTAATCCCCCTTCTCGATTGAAAGGCAAATCAAGAATAATTTTCAAACAACCTTTTGTGGAAAAAGATCTTGGAATCCATGCAAGACAAAGGGATTTACACATATTATCAAATCTAAATACTGATGCTTCTCCATTATCACTTGAGTTTATTAAAGTAGTTACTTTAACCTTTTCTCGTTTATAATTCCAAATAGACTTAAGTGAATCAGCATTAATTTCCTGTCTTATTGAGTATAGTACTTGCATCCTACTACTTCGATATATTAATCAAGAGCAGCCTTTTCCTTTAGAAAGTAAAGTCCTGGATATATTGTTAGATTTCTAAATTTGTGGTCTTACATTTTCTGCAGCCAAGATATTATTATTTCGAAACAGTTAAATACTGAGACACTTAACTCCTTTAAATACTACTTCCACTAATACATGTTCCTTGTGGGAGATTCTGAATTAGCATGGTACTACTTTTCGGGGGATTGATTTTGAAACCAGTTACCTTTTGAGTTTGATTATAATATTCAAAAGCTTTTTCCACTGATTTGATATATCAAAGAGTTAAGTTGGTATCGTCAGCAAAATAGATCCTTTTATTTCTTTATTACCTATACAAATTCCTCGTATATCATTACTGTTCGATAATTTTATATTGAAGGCTTCTAATCATGTAATAAAAATATATCGGCTTAAGGGACAGCCTTGCCTAACTCCTACAAATGAAATAATCCATTGTGTAGATCTACCTTTATTAATAACACAACTTCCTGGGGAATTATAACAAATAGAAAACCAAATTACACATCTTTGGTCCAAAATTGAACTTTTCAAAACATTTTTCCCTGAAATGAAAAAGCCTTTGGAAAATCTGAAGACACAATAAAACCTTCATCTGAATCATCATGCATTTCCAACAGATCTGACAAACATCTAATAGCCTCCCTGATATATCTGCCTTTAATAAACCCAATTTGAGAGGATGAACTGGCAAGAGATACTTTAGTCTATTTGTAACAGCTTTGCAATTATTGTATAATATACATGTAACAATGTAATTGGTCGCTTGCTTTCAATCATTGAAGTGTCTTTTCCGTGTTTATCTAAAAGTGCAATAATTCCTCTTTTTGAGATATTGTTAACTTACATGTTTGAAAGAAATGGTTGACATAATTCAAGAATGGCTTTTAGAGATTTCCACAAAATATTGAGAAAGCGCTACAGACGCGCCGTGACATCCTGTGGTCTTGTTACTTTTAATGTTACACAATGAATGTCTTAAATCATTTTCTGTGAGATTTCCTTTTGCACCTCAGTCAGTTTCAAATTCAGTTTCTGTTGTGAATATTGATTTTTATAGAATATATGAAGTTCGTGGAGCCTTCAATTTCATCAACTTTTGAGTTTTAATTTGTGTCATCTTTTATATATTATTTTTACTCTTTTCACCTTCCTCAAATCAATTACTTCTGGTTCTAATAAAAGAACCTTTTGCCTTTTTATAAATATATCTTTCGATTCATTTTAGGCTTTCACATATAAATATTGCTGCTGTAGTGTTTCATCTTTACTCACACCAGTTCGGTGTCAAGAACTGACAGTTGTTTAGTCACTTCTCTTCCCTTCCAATGTCTAGCTTTTATTTTCTCTTCAGAATAAGTCATTGAAATTGGCATTATTTTATACATTATCCATTCCCAATCTGGAACAAGGAGAATAACTCTGCTTCCACTATATCATGTTTACCCAAACAAAGGTTGTTGTAACTTCAAAAAGGGCGAAATTATTAAATTTTAATAATCGGTCTCTGCCTCGTTTTTTGGTTAAGACAATGGAAGAGTAGATTAAATCCGAGCTGATTCTCCAGAACCTCATTTTCTTGTCTGGTTAATCGATTTTCTATTGCTGCAAGTTTTTCTTCAGTAGATCTAGAGTTGACGCCTGTTCGAGGCGGACCTGTGTTCTGATTTCAGTTATGGCATTATTCGTTGTACTCGTGGGACATCAATTTTCTGTTTTTCTGTATGTCCAGGACCCTTGTTTTCAGTGTAATATTGTCAGAGCTAGTGTCTGGGTCATGCTTGTCCTCTTTTATAGTTCCAGTTGTCTCTGTTCATCAGTTTTTTTCGGAGTACTGGTCTGATTACCAGGGGGATCACGTAGTTTGTGGCTGTGCTCCCCCATTATTTGGCTTAGTTTTGAACTTATATTACCGGCCCGTGGCGCGCCCTGTTTTCAGACCCTGCACAATCTGCGGGTCTTACGCCATCTTGAAAGCTGGTTACCAGTGTCAACGTTATAAGGGTGTTGCTGCTCACACAGTCTCGCACTTACATTTAATGAATCTAATGTGAGATAAAAACTATATACTGCCCAGGGACATGACTATTGCTGAAATTACTCAATCGTATTGACTGGCCAGTACTCGCAAATTGTACCATTTTTTTAATTCTTTGTGAAGCTGCCTTTATCAACACAGTTACGAAAACGATGTCTTCATTCCAATATTTTGAGAAACTGTTTGCCTGATGTCTTAATCCTTCTGGTGGCGCTGGGTAACACAAGCACTCGTCTGAGGCTCCGCCAAATGGTGTCTCTTATCATGATGGTGGGGTTTTCAGCACGAAATCATTGACGTCCATGAGCATCGGTCTACGCAATTGGGATACGATAACATGCATCAACCTAAGTGCTTGTTTCTTTGAGACTCTTGACACATTTGAATAATTTCTACACAGCACACTGTCGTAATATCGTGAGAATATGTGATCCCCTTCGATGTATGAGTAAAAGTTTGTAATAATGAACTTAATTTAATATTTGTGTTTGGGTGATGTACCCATTCGTCAATAGCGTTTGCTAAACAAGGCATATATAATTATATAAGCCCTTTATATCAAACACTTTCAGTGAGCAACGTTACCTAGCTTAGTGTAAGGCTAACCTAACCAAGTGAGTATTTTTAAAAAGCAGCAAAGCACTATTAAATTGAGCTGAATATCATATACTGAACCGCAAAAGAAACGTCACCCCATGTAACATTGCATGAAAAGTTGTCATTTAAATATCTGGGTTATGTCAAAGCCTCTAAAGGTTAACATTACCTTGTCTGGAGAAATGAAATTTGATGATAAAAAACAAAGTAGATGACAATACAACCGATCGCCCAAATGCATCACGGCAACAGCCATGGTAACCCGACACACGTGAGTTCCGTGCAAATTGAAATGCACATGCATTTGCCCAGCAACGGTACCAGACCACCAACACTACAGATGACAGACCACGTAGTGGTAGACCTAGGGTCACTAACCGACGTCATTATCGTCAGATTGTGCGACAGCATCTTCAAGATCTCTTTGTTACTGCTGTGGAAACTGTTCGACAGACCATGGGGACATACCAGCGCCACATTAGTGCGCCGACGATTGACGAGCAGAGGGTCGACCCTGTGGTCTTTCAGAACATCGCTCCAGGGAGAGGCAATGGTGTCACAGCAGCTCTATACATTGATCAAGTCTTGAGACGACACGCCGTACCAGCATGATAACGCCCGTGCGCACACTGCGAGAGTAGCAAGAGTCTCCCTCCAGCAGATAGTAACGGAACCATGCATTGGCATGCCCTCAGTCCCCATTAAAACCAATTGAGCACATGTGGGACGAGATTCAAAGACGGCTGAATGATGTCCGACCAAGGCCGACACCTGCAGCTGAACTGCGTCAGGCGTTCCTCAGAGTGGTGGCTCAAGTGCCTTTAGGCCTTCATCAACCGCCTCATCCATTCCATGTATCGAAGTTACACGGCAGTCATTCATGGCAGACACACGAGATACTGACTTGTGATGCCATTTACTCAGAGACTAGTGTTGTGTTTCACTTTAAGAATATTTGACACTTTAATTTCAACCTTGATGATCAGCTTTGCCAAGTTTCATTAAGTGAGAAGATCCTGGCTGTAAATTGTCTTTGTAATTTATCCTATTGATCTCAGACGTCAGTATAATATGAATGTATTGTTATTATTTAGTTTTTATGTTAACGCAATTCACAAAACTGTGACAAATACTGGAAATCCTTGAGTGCTAATGTATTTATCGCTGTTGCCACATATTTGAGCCATTGTGTTGCCTTTTGTGATTGTAAGGCTAATCATGTCTATTCAGTATAATTTGTGTATTGTTCATTGATCTTGTGTGTTTTTTTACTGATTAGACAATGTAGTTCTATACGTACCAATTTCTGCGTGTCACCTTGGGAATCAGCACGAAATGGCAACCGGGGACTCGTCCGGGATTTGAACTCAAATTGCTGAAAAGAAAACATTTTCAGTTGGAAATTTGTCAGTGTTCAGTGTATCTTCATATCATTGGAAGGGGTTATTGTGGAATGTGTAACTACAACATGGAGATAAAGCTTGAGACATTTTTTTAAGTCTCCAAGCGAGGACCAAATCAGGTCAGCTTCAGCCAAGACTAGAGGTCAGTGGGATATGATACATATATTATTATTTCATTGTTATTGTAACAAAGCTTTATGTAAAAAGCTCGGAGTGGCAGCTTCTGAAATTGTATGATATTGAGCTTTTGCCGTGCAGTGGTCAAAGGCGAGTGCAGTTGATCATTTCCATTCCATACACCAAAGACTCGTATACAGATGTTGGTAGATTCTCTCAAGTGCTTGCTTGTATGGATGGCACACTCATACCAATATTGTGACTCACAGAATGAGAAAAAAGAAGCGTTCAAGCGGTCTATGATGCTAAACTAAAAAACATAAAAATAATAATGATACCATAAGCACTGATTGATTTGGACACGATGACATGCATCAACCAAGTCAGCAAGCCTGACCGCCTGATCCCGTTAGTTTCCTCTTACGACAAGCATAGTCACCGTGTATGACAAGCATTGGTTGCTGAAGACCTATTCTACCCGGATCTTCACGGGTCTATACATCAAGTATAAATGAATCCGTGTTATACAAACAAATATTGACACATCTCATTTTAACTCTCATGGTACACTCCTTGTTTACTGCATTAATGATTCTGACAATGACCAGTGGTGCCACGTCTATAACCAATCATCATTAATTTTCAATCATAAGCAGATATTATAGTTTGTCTGCCGATGCTACCAATGGGCAAAAGCGGTCTCAAGGTGTTGTTATCAAAATCTGTTGCTCTATTATTGATTATATTATTTTCGTTACCACCAATAAATGAAAACAGAAACAAAATGGTGAATATTTCATGTGTCTGTTGACACAATAACAAGTTGTACAAACACACTTGTAAATAACGAACCATGTATTGTCTTACAATTGCAGTTCCATGCATAAATAACATATACGAACGATTTAGATCGTATGTTCATTTGGAAAATCTAACTTTGAAGAACGGAAGATCCGGGGTTCGATCCCCGGCCGCGTCATACCAACAGACATTGAAAGATGGTGCTTGTTGTTACCCTGTCTGGCGCTCGGCACTAAGGGGCTAAAACAGGGACCGGTCAGGTCGGAGTCAGTATACTGTGTCAGAGTATTCATGTTAAACTACGGCATTGTATCTCAGTATGCTAGCACTATAAATCGGCATCATTTCGGACGAGTACAAGCAGCCACACACGCAAATGGTGCATGCACGTTGCTATATATAAAGTGCAATAAACTCAATTTCATCTCACATCACCTAAGAAACAGACAACGAATGGGAGTTATTTATCATATAATATAACACTTGAGGGAGAATAAACCATGGGTTAGTTCCCAGCTAGCTCAAAATATCATTTTTCAGCTCAAATGCATTCAGCTGTCACGCAGGTGTTAATTGGCTGAAAAATGGGGGGTTGTAATATAGTCTGTTCCATCTCCTGACAGAAGACATAGTTTGTATGAAAAAATGATAAATGTCTGTTACAAAATGTATAAAGACACATAAAAACAAATGACACATTAAAGGTCAGGAACTCCGTGGGAAGCAGCTTCTAGATAACACTTGGTATATTCTTGTACAGTATATAACTGGAATCACTTCTTCTCTGGCACGCTTCTTCATGTTGCTTATGAAGGCCTTAATGTCTACTTTTGACCGGTCTGCATAACGGTTGTAGAGGTTTTTAAACTTATCTAGTATATCTGCAACGTCATTCTTCGGGTCCAGCGTGGCTGGACATCCAGTGGTATGATGTACACATCTCCAATATGTCGTGTCTTTGTGGCTGATTTCTTTTGTATTGATAGTCAGCATGAGCCAATATCCTACCACCCTTAGTGTTAGGAATATACTGGACTTTCACTCGAGCGTTTGCCATAATGGTTCGGACCTACACTTACTTACTTACTTACTTTGGAGATTTAACGTGCGCTTTCCGACTGATGCGTATTTCGCACACGGGCCCGACCAGGCCATTTAATGTGTTTCCGAAAGGGGCGAAAGTGGTGTGTGATTCCCAAGAGAGGGCTTTGGGGGTTGCTTATATAGAATTTGGGAATTTTGAGATTTGGAATAGATGCCGAGGGGGTTGGGGAGTAGAACTAAGGGAGCTGAGTATGGTGGATGTTTGTTTGTTTATGTGATTTTGATTTGGTAGATTATAGTGTTTTTAGATGCGTTTTATTAGTTCCGTTTTTATTAAGAATATGCCTAAGGCCTTGAAGTTTTCTAGTTTATTTTGTGGGTTTAGTATAGCTTCTAGAGTGAGAGCCTTGTTTAGATTGAGGGTGGTTTGTAATACAGTTCGATGTGTTAGGTAATGTGTGCAGTGAATGAGTGCGTGTTCTGGGGTTTCTAGTTGTTTGCAGTGTGGGCAGTTATCTGTAGTGTGTTTTTTTATTTTTTTTAGGTGGTTATTTAGGTTGGTGTGTCCTGTTTGGAGTTTAGTGATTACTCTGTCAATTTTTTGGATGGATGGAGAATTTTTGGTTTGGTTAGTGGTTTGCTGAGTACTTTTTTGATTTGGCTATTTGAGTTTAGATATAGGTTATGCCATTTTTTGGTGATTTTTTGCTTGTTTACGCTTTTAATTTCTGATTTTGAGATGGGTAAGTTTAAGCTTATTTCTGGGATTTTGAGGGATAGTTTGGCTGCCTTATCGGCGTTTTCATTACCGTATATTCCTACGTGGGCGGGTATCCACAAGAAGGTTATTTGTTTGCCTGTCTTAGTTAGGTCGTTGGAGCTTTTAAGTATTAGATTTATTAATTTAGGTCGGTTTTGGGTATTTTTGTTTTGGATGGCTTGCAGTCCACTTAGGGAGTCGGTAAGTATTAGGATTTTTTTGGTGGTTTTTGGATTCTTGATTATGGAGGGCTGAGGCCATGCCCATTAGTTCTGCCGTGAATATTGATTGGTTGTTTGGGAGTCGGAAGGATTGTGTGGTTTTAGTTGGTTGTGTGGTATGGACTCCGAAACCTGTGTGTTTGGAGTTCGGATCTGAAGATCCGTCCGTGTAAATGTGACACCAATTTGGCCAACTTTCGTGTATGTATGCTAGTGTGGTGGTTTTAGCTATGTTTGCATCGGTTTGTTTATTTATTTGGCTAGCTAGTGTTGTGTCTATTTTGGGTATTTTGAGTTTAGGGGTGAATATATTTGATTGTTTGCAGTTTTGTTTAAGATTTTTAATTTGGTGTTCATTTAGGTAGTTTGTTATTCTTTGGGATATGGGGGTAAGTAAGGGGTGTTTACGAGCTAGAGCTTTGTTTTTGGGGCTGATATTTTGGTTTATTAAGTTTTGGATGAGAGGGTTTGATTGGGACGCGGCCTAGAAATTTATGCTGAGCTGTTCCCTGCGTTGACTTAGTGGCATTTCTCCTGTTCCTTCCTGAAGTGAGGTGTAGGAGGTGCCATGTTTGGTGAGTGTAATTAGCTTGAGAGCCTGATATTGTATTGTGTCAAGTTTTTTAGATAGAGAGTTGTTTAGGGTGTTGTATATGGCACAGCCGTAGTCTAATTTTGATCTAATTAGTGATATGTAGAGTGAGAGGAGGGTATCTTTGGAGGCTCCCCAGTTAGAGCCAGTAAGGCATCTTAGGGTGTTTAGGTCTTTACTGCATTTAGTTGTTAGGTTTTGGATGTGAGCATCCCAGGTGAGATGTTCATCGAAAATAAGTCCTAATAATTTGGTTTGTTTTTGAAATTTGATTGTTTGGTTGTTGAGCTGGAGGATTGGGGAGGCGGGTTTCATGTTTTTATGTTTGAATACTATTCCTGTTGTTTTTTCTGAGTTAAGGGAGGACCCCCATTTGTCAGCCCATTGTTGTATTTTATTAAGAGATTTTTGGAGTAAATGTTGTGCCATTTTAATGCTTTTAGTGCGGATCCAGAGAGCTCCATCATCCGCGAATTTTCATGTGTTTACTTTAACTTCATGTTGATATACCTAGTCACTTTAAGTAAGTTGATACTAACCACAACACAACTAGGTGATGAGTGTTCACTCAAAATTCAAGTGTCATGTGCTCTAATAACAACACAATATTCGATTGGTAATCAAAACTTTTCTCGGTGACGGGTGTTCACTCAAAATTCAAGTGTCAGGTGCACTAATAACAACACAATACTCGATTTGTAATCAAAACTTTTCTCGGTGACAGGTGTTCACTCAAAATGCAACTGTCAAATGCTGTCTTCAGCTTCTAAACTTAAAAACTGACTAGCGTTCATCCGTCAGGAACTGACTATAATCCAATAGCCCTAATCCCCTCAATTCTCCCGAATTTCAGTTTTGAGCTAACTGGGAAGACCCCCAACCCAGCCCTGATTAGTTTATTGTCCCTGCAGTGTTTTATTGTACGATAAACACGACCACGAGTCGTTTATTTCTTATATGAGATGTCAACATAATGTAAGCCTCTCTAAGGACGTTGATAAAATGCACAAGCTATAAAAAAAAAAAATATTTACCCTAATTTTAAAAAAAGATGACTCCCTGAATAAAATCAACAGGAGGGTAAAGGTCGGTATTTTCCGCATATTTTCACAATCCTCGCGTCGATTTTCTGTACCATTTCTCCAAATACCGATTCTCGTATATCTTCCTCGTTTACGTGCGTCTATGGAGAACAACTCATAAGACATTTCCCACTCAAAACTAACGTCATCCAATTTACGACGTCATCAATTTTCGCCAAAGATAATGTCCTGATAGAACAATTTTATCGGGAAATAAACCACACTTTGATCTTGATTGTTTATTTCGATTGATCGCGTATGTGTACATGAAGCACAAGACGTTAAAATGGCCGACTCATGACGGGAGAGATCCCCGACGTTGTTTGTGGACCTATGGCGGTAAACTTTATCAGTCATCGTTGATCAATGGATCCATCTTTGAAAGGGGAGTATAATGATCTGTCAAATAGCTTTAAGAATTGATTTTCACTTTGTGTGAGATCATTGGAATAAGAACCTTTATAGAGAGATGGTCCAGCTATGGAAGTCGGAACTTGCGACGACATAAATACAATGGCTCTCACCCTGAGTTGGTTTAAACATATTTTTATTTCAAAAGAAATCTGGTTCGGTAAACAAGCAAAACTTGCTTATGTAAATATCTCTCCAGGTAATAACTTTACAACAGCTGGTTACATATAGGATTATATGTAAGATAGTGCTAAACATAAACATACTAAATGCACAAATGAAATATATGAAGCCAATACCAGTGGTGTCTGTGAAATAAGATAATGCAGTTTTCCATTACTACATACATAAAATGAAGCTACTCGAATCTTTTGCTTTTGACAATGAAATCGTGAACTGATTTAAGAATACTCTGAATTCAATATTATAGGGTCGAAATGATCAGAAACAACGTTTCTGAATCTGTTCGTGGAATGGAATTCCTAGGGGTTCCCCATGAATGTGTAAGTAGTGTGTCAGTGTTTAAGTCATTTACCGCTGTCTCGTGAAAAACGTATGAACGCCAAATTGTGTCGTCAATATATGTATTAACTTCAATTTCGATTTCACGTGACCCACCTCTCGCCCAATGCAAAAGCCGGATAAAGAGTAAACTTCACATTAAAAAACTAAATATCCGTACGTAGCAAAAGACATGAGTTATTAGGGTTTATTTTGTGAAACAGGTATTGAAAGTAAGTGTTCACTCTCCCAGTGCTCTTGAGATTAGGAACAAATACATGTTTTTAATAATAATAAAAAAAACATTACAAGGTCGACAATGAGCCCATGGTATGTCTTACCTGTATGTGATGCTTTCTAGACGTGAAGTAAAAACAGACACAGCCAAGGAACAGCACAGTAATGCTGATGCATGATTTACGATTCTGGTAGCATCCGCTAAACCAACGCATTCTAAAATTTCCAAAACGCACCCTTAAGACAAAAAGTTCTTCTTATAATGTAATGTTGAATGGGTATATGACTCCAATAAAGCTGTTCGGTTCTTCGTGTATGAGGAAAGCAACACAAACTGGATGAAGAAATCATCAGTCGTGTAAACTTACAACGTCAGCTGCAGAGAATAATCAGTCTCGCGTATCTCTAACCCTTACCCTATACGGAAATTAAATCAATGATACGGGGTACAGCTGTTGCAGATAGTACGATCTATTAGTTGAAACAAATTGTTGTCTATCCAGAGGCGACTGCTGTCGCTCTATATATTACATTCTGTTAGATAGATATTCTTTATTCTTTATTTCCTCCAGATATTGAAGATACATATCATATATGATATTATGTATAATTACAGAGCTGTACAGTAGTACAATTTAACAATATTATGAGAAATGATAACTACAAAATGCAGGACAATCAAGTATTCTTATAACTGTTTTGTAACAGATACAGCCATTTCCTATCTTGACACGATAACCATAAGTTCACCCCATAGACTTTGAGATAAAGAGCTAACACACTCAGGCATACCGCCAAGTAGTACAGACAGGATTATATCATCGTCCTCACTACATAGTCTTGCAAATGTTGAGACATCTATTACATCACAAATGATTTCAAATAGTTAATTTCTGTCATTCATATTCAATGTACAATACAAAAAGACATGCTTGATAATATCATTAGCTACAATTCTAAACCGACATTCCCTAGATTCTATATTTAGGCATCCCAGTGGTACAATATGAGACAGGTTTGGGAACTGTTCAGGACGTTCAAGTGCAAGCAGCCAGAGTCTGTGTTCTTTTTCATTACGTAGCGAAACATATATATTTAAGTTAAGTCTAGATAGCAGCTTAGAGCATACAGCTTCCTGGTCTGCCAGAAACAGCATCCACATTTGATGTCAACACAGGCCGTTCACTTGACTAATAGAAATTAATTTCAGTTGACTGATATCACATAGCCCTCAATGCAGACAAACCTAATCTCAAAATAAAAATAAATATCTTGACAATATCAAGAGATGATACCGAGATATATTTAATTTCGATTTTATTTTTGCCTACGGAAGCCTTTTAGGGCCATTTGCTCTTTATTTGTTTCGATTCGATCTTGAAATTTCAAGATACCAAGTTGAAATTTCAAGATACTAAGTGATTATATTGAAATTTAAACTAAGTATGTATCTTGAAAATTCAAGTTAGTATCTTGAAATTTCAACGTAGCATCTTAAAATTTCAACGTAGCAACTTGAAATTTCAATTGAGTATCTTGAAATTTCAACTTAGTATGTATCTTGAAAATTCAAGTTAGTATCTTGAAATTTCAACGTAGCATCTTAAAATTTCAACGAAGCAACTTGAAATTTCAATTGACAATCTTGAAATTTCAACTTAGTATGTATCTTGAAATTTCAACTTATTATCTTGAAATAAACGTGAAACTAAATAAACTTGAAATTTCAAGAAAAGAAGAAGAAAACAAATGGCCCTAAAAACAGGGCTAGAAACTTATAGTTTTAGTCCACTGGTCCTCATAATGATAACAAATGACCAAACCCTGATACCTCAACTATTGGGCATTTTGGCAAGGACTACATGACTTATAACAATTTCTGACGCTGCCAAAAGCTTCCGTACTTGCCTGTACTGTGCAATAGTTTATGTGAGATCGGAGCGCCCAGGGGGTACAGGCAACAAAAGCGCTTGCATGTATGGTCAAGTAGCTCTACAGTAACATCTTTTGTAATAACATCATCATCATCATCATCAGGGCTAAAAAAGGTCTGGTAACAACTACCTCGTTAAATCAGTCACAGTAGAAGCGCGCCGTCATGTTGCAATATTGTCTGGTCAAGACTCGATCGTTTGAAGGCCGCGACATGGCAGGGGAACTGTTTTGCGGCCATAGGCAAGAGACAAAGACCTACGTGTTCATGCAGGTGCTACAGGTAGATCAGGACATGCTTACCTTTATCGCCCATTGGATTCTGTTGATAAATTAATATTTTTTTTCAACGCTTGTTTGTTTGTTGTTTAACGCTGCGTTCAGCAATATTCAGCTATATGACGGAGATCTGCAAATAATCGAGTCTGGACCAGACAATCCAGTGATTGACATCATGAGCATCAATCATCGCCATTGTTTTGTTTGTGGAGGTGATGTTTATGCTAGTATAACGAGTCAATATCAACTTGACAATTCTCTGGCGTTACGAGCCTCTCCTTCTGATCTTGGAGTATATTCCCGGCGGAGATCTGCGCAACTACCTGCGCAGACACCACCCTGCCTACGACAAGACCTTGTAGAGTCCCCTCAGTGTGCAGGGGAGCCCCCTAGCGGTAGAGGAAATGGTCAAAGGTGAAGAAGACGGGGAGCTGACCGCCAAGGATCTACTGTCCTTTCCTTTGCAGACAGCTCGAGGAATGCAGCACCTGGACGCTAACTGTGTAGGTTTGTTATAGTGTTACCTTACCGAATAATTGTCTAACCAGGGAATATGTATAACAGGGGAATAAATCTCATCAAGGAATATGTATAACTAGGGAATATGTATAACTAGGGAATATGTATAATCAGGGGAAGTGTATAACTAGGGAATATTATAATCAGGGAATATGTATAACTAGGGAAAAGTATAATCAGGGAATATGTGTAATCAGGGATTATGTATAACTTAGGGGATATGTATAACTAGGGAATATCTTTAACTAGAGAATATGTATAAACAGGGAATATGTATAACTATGGAAAAGTATAATCAGGGAATATGTGTAATCAGGGAATATGTATATCTAGGGAATATGTCTAATCAGGGAATATGTATAACTAGGGAATATGTAAAAACTAGAGAATATGTATACTCAAGGAATATGTATTTTAGAGAATATGTCTAACTAGGGAATATGTATAACTAGGGAATATGTATAACTAGGGAATATGTATAATCAGGGAATGTGTATAACTAGGGAATATTATAATCAGGGAATATGTATAACTAGGGAAAAGTATAATCAGGGAATATGTATAAACAGGGAATATGTATAACTAGGGAAAAGTATAATCAGGGAATATGTCTAATCAGGGAATATGTATAACTAGGGAATATGTAAAACTAGAGAATATATAAAACTAGAGAATATGTATACTCAAGGAATATGTATTTTAGGGAATATGTATGACTAGGGAATATGTCTAACTAGGGAATATGTACAATCAGGGAATATGCACAACTAGTGAATATGTATAATCAGGGAGCATGGGTAACGAGTGAATATGTATGATCAGGGAGTATGTGTAACTAAGGAATATGTATAATAAGTGTTTATGTATGATCAGCGAAGAAATCTAATCAGGAATTATGTACAATCAGGAAATATGTACAACTAGGGAATATGTATAACTAGGAAATATGTATAACTAGGGAGTATGCATAATCAGGGAATATATATTATCAGACAATATGTATTACTAGGGAATATGTATAATCAGGGAATATTTCTTACTAAGAAATGTGTCTAACTAGGGAATATGTACTATCAGGGAATATGTATAACTAGTGAATATGCATAACTAGGGAATATTTATAACCAGGGAACATATATGACTAGGGAATATGTCTAACCAAGGAATGTGCCTAATCATTGAATATGTCTTACTAGGGAATATGTATGATCAGGAAATATGTCTTACTAGGAAATATGTATGATCAGGAAATATGTCTTACTAGGAAATATGTATGATCAGGAAATATGTCTAACTAGGGAATATGTATAATCAGGAAATTTGTATAACTAGGGAATATGTGTAATCAGGGAATAATATGTCTAATCAGGAAATATGTTATATGAAATGTGCAGAGAATATATATAATCCCAGAATATACATAATCCCAAGTGATCGTAACGTGATTGCAGTGATATCTCGGGATCATCCCATGGCGACCAGGGACCGTAGTCATAAAGACTCTTGGATTTGTCTTAATTCTTGCAGTTAAACATCTTGCAGTTAAGTCTATCCTTGCCCAGTAGAAAATGTTTAGGCGCAACCTTAAGTCTCTTTATGAATATGACTTTGGTAAATTTTCAAAATCTAAGTTGAAAAACGTAGACTTATTTTTAATGACTACCTCTCCAGGGCGAGAGTGGGCCCCAAACTCACTGTTGCTAGTGGAAATAGGCCTCTAAATTAGATTGGCTTGTCACTCTCATTAACATGGTTGACTGTGTGTTATCGTCTCCGCAACGGTGTAGATCGTTGCTCATTATATCAATCACTAGTTATGGTGGCCCGGACCGCCGTGAGATTTCCTCTTCTCCTCTTCCTCCTACTCCTTCTTCTTCTCCTTTTTCTTCTTCTTCTCCTTCTTCTTCTTCTCCTTCTTCTTCTTCTTTCTTGCTGACTGCGGCGCAAAATAACTCCTCCTACTCGTTCTTCTTCTTCTTCCTCTTCTCCTTCTTCTTCCTCTTCTCCTTCTTCTTCTTTATTGCTGACTTAGGCGTAAAATAACCCTCCCTCATACCGTAGTTTGACAGTGATTTGATGTCTGTGACCATGTCGTTCCAGATTGTGCATCGTGACGTCGCTGCTAGAAACGTGCTGTTTAGCTGCAACTGTGTGTGCAAGATCTCGGACTTCGGACCTCGGACTCTCAATCGTCGTTTATTTCTTATATAGGATTGACATTATCTACACATCCTTAAGGATGATGATAAAATGTACACACAAATAAAATAAAAAAAAAATTAAAAATATTTACCTGTGTCTTAATAATGATGACTCAATAGAATCCGACCTCGGCATTGTCGGACAAGTCCTTTTTATGCACAGGTGGATATTCCCTGCATATTCTCACAATCGTCACGTCGATTGCCTATACCTTTTCTGTCATTACCGAGTGTCATACGGTACTGTTTATGGCGCTAAAGCTTTTAATTATTTCTTCATTTTATTCAGTAAGTGACATTATTCCATTTAATGAATTCATTAATTTTTCGGTACTGGTTCGAGATATTGTTCTTATGATATATACCTGTATGTACGTTTTATTTACTTGAAATGTATATTTCTTTTTACAATGGACAATAGTACGCACAATGCTCATGCTTTTTATTCTTGTTTATATCATACTTGAATGAAATTGTTTCAACGATAATCGATTTTTGCTTTTTTCATCCATTTCCTTGTTTGTGAAAATAGCAATTTAAAAAAAAAAGATTAAAAAAAAATGTGCTTCAGCTTTATGCCAAGCGCACAGTCTGAAACGAATTTTGCCCCTTTTCGTCGGCGGGGATTGCGAACAAATACGTGTACGTCCCAAGTGTTTTTGTCAATTATATACCTTCAACGCCAGCAAATAACCAGTCTCGACCTTTCGTCCAAACATAGATTAATGTTTCTGATTTTATGGCAAAAACATCGACCCAGTTCAAGTAAGTATACAATTTCAACGCCAGGGAATTACCAGTCCCGACTGGAAGCTGACTAAACTGATGATCAGTTGGCCACAATGTGCCTGCATGGAACTTCATCATGCTATCAACTATTGGCACCAATTAAAGGGAAATGTGATGCGGCAGAGATATAATTGAGTGAAGCGTAATACCTCGCGCACTACTCTCCGTCCCCGCGAAAATACTATACTCTTAAAAAAAGTAGGGGGTCAAGAAATATCGTACAGTTGTGATTTACTTCAAAAGGCGACCATACTTGTCGTAAGAGGCGACTAACGGGATCGGTTGGTCAGGCTCGCTGACTTGGTTGATGAATGTCATCGTATCCTAATTGCGTGGATCGATGCTAATGATGTCAATCACTGGATTTTCTGGTCCAGACTCGATTACTTACAGACCACCGTCAATATAGACCCACCATGTTGATGATTGACCCTATTCAGGGCGTCTTAGGTCAACGACAAGACTGCAAGATCGATTGATCTGAAACCAGGCTCGACGGAATCGAGTTCAAACTTGATAGGAGTCGCCCTGGTCGTGTCTGGTGACGTCGAAATGAACGGCAAGCAAACGTCAACCATGACAGATTTGTCGCTGGATCGGTTATGGATGTCACTATTACTGGGCGAACCCCACACCAAGGAGTGAGTAAGTTGTGTTTAACGCCGCTTTTAACAGTATTACAGTTATATCGCGGCAGGGGGCACGGGTGGCCCAGTCGTCTTCGCTGTGCAGAGTTGCGTCCCTTGGGCATGCCAGAAACCTATGATTGTGGGTTCGAATCCGGGTTCGCCCCGATTATGTTTCTAAGTTTGTCAGCACCATACCCGTGCTCGTGGGTTTCACCGAAGTGGTAAACGTCTGATACCTGCATCACTTCGGGCTTTCCTTCCACATTAAGCTGACACGCCGTGATATGACTGTCAAAAGCGGCGTTAAACCCAACTCACTCACTCACTATATCACGGCATGTCAGCTTAAGGTCTCCAACAGTCCCTGCTTGTTGTAAGAGGCGACTGACGGTGGCCAAACTCGCTGACTTGGTTCCTACAGGTATCGGGGCGGTCGGGTAGCCTAGTGGTTAAAGCGTTCTCTCGTCACGCCGAAGACCCGGGTTCGATTCCCGACATGGGTACAATGTGTGAAGCCCATTTCTGGTGTCCCCCGCCGTGATATTGCCATACTCACTCACTCACTCACTCCTATGGTATCCCAAGGTGAGGTGAAGTGAAATGGGGTTTAACGTCGCGTTCAAGATCATTGCACTAATATAGCGACATATATGCACGTGTGTGTGGCTGCTTGTACTAGTCCGGACTGATACCGACTTATAGTGCTAGCTTACTGTGATACCATGCTGCAGTTAAACATGAATACCTCACTCAGACACAGAATACTGACTCCGAGCCGACAAGTCCTTGTTTTAGCCCCTTAATGTCAACAGACAGGGTAACAACAAGTACAATCTTTTAACGTCTTGTGGTATGACGCGGCCGGGGATCCCCGGCGGACGCTCTACCACTAGACCACAGAGGCGGTCTCGCATCCCAATTGCCTATGGCGATGCTCATGATAATTGCAGTTATTGCCGCAACTCTTAATCTGCTCAGTGAGTGTCGGCCGCGTCTTTGGGCGACAAAGGACAAAAACAACTTGTATGTCTCGTCGTTACGACTTTATAGTTGGTTTGTTGTTTAAAGCCGTACTCAGCTATATACTTGTTAGTATTACAAAGAATCCAGAGCAGACAATCCTGTGATTAATATTTTGAACAGAGATCCACACCGTCAGGGTACGATGACACGCTTTCAACCCAGTCACCGAGCCTGACCAACCGATTGATTTGGTCGCCTCTTTCGACCAGCCAGTATTGCTGGGGCCCTATTCTAACCTGGAACCCCCACGTGGGTCATCTTTACAAACACTGACCTAGAGAGGGCAGCAGAACCCAATCGGGCCGATGTTTTCTACAGAAGGTGGAAAGAAGGCACTTGTCATCACAGCTTATTGGGTGGTACCGGGGCAGGTTGAGACGCTCTGCGACGGTCTTACAATCCATCTCCTTCGCTGCTCGGAGTCTCCACAGGAAGTCCAGAAGGACCATGAACCTCGAGGGTCTGCTGGGGATTAGGGAGAAGAAGGGCGGACCGCTGAAGCTGCTCCGTCTACCCAGGAGGACGAGGGGGGAGGTTGGGACCTGTGGGGTGGTACGCGACTGTAGGCCGTGCTTGGACCTGATTGGCTGGGGAGTTGAGCAGCTGCCAGTTGATTGGGAGTACCATGTTCCCCTTCAGTGGTGGTATTGGGTTGGGGTTTGTCGGGGTATTTTGTCCATGTGAGGGCGATCCAGCTGATTGGGGGTACCCGCGCCAATATTGTGGAGGGATGTTATACGGAGGTCCAGGGTAGGGCTGATATTGGCTTGGAGGGGGTAATAACGGTGCTGCCCCGGGGGTAGAAAAGAAGCAGAACCGGGCGGTAGTATTTGTAACGGTTGACCTGAGGATAGGACTGGGTTGGGAGGGGCAGCCCCGGGGGGTAGGTAATGCATGTTTGCCTTTATGAATGAATGAATGAATGAATGAATGAATGAATGAATGAATGAATGAATGAATGATGTTTATTCTCGTAAATCACGGCAGTGATACAGAGATGTAATTGGATACAGGAATTAGATACAATAGGAGAAAACATGTCAGTGGAACGTTTCCATACATGATCTTATATAACTCGCCAGTTTTAATAGAATTGGCTTATAAGTAATGGACATCAAATGAGAGAATTTTACGGCAGAAGGATACATACAGTAGTATTGAGGCAAAAACTTGTTTCTAATTTCTGAGAGTTTTGGACATTCTAATAAAAAGTGCATTTCATCACATATCAATTTTTTACACAATGTACATTTTCTTTCCTCTCTCACAATATTTTACAATCTTCCTGCGTTAGGCCCGAAAGTCTATTTAGAATTTAAATTGTGATAAAGGAAGTAGAGGGTAGAGAGAGAACAAGATAACAAATCTTAACAAAACCTACCTGCCAAACAAGTGCTAGTTCGTTCGTATCCGTAATCCGTCACAAACTGTGATGAACGCATGGTGTGTTCGATGAAGGAAATACAGCCCTTCAGATCTTTGTTTACTGAATACACCTTGACCAATGTTCAGTGATATAATTTATTAAGATATTGAAGCTACATAGTTTCGAGGAAATGTCCTGGCTACACTTCAAGGTTTCGTGCTCAACAGATATATATGAATGTATATGATGTCTCATCTTGATGTACTTTAATAATGCAATTCGACAAAGAAGATGTACAGATGCATCGACAACATTTTTCATACATGAATGAGTTCAACCTTGGCAGGCAACTAGTACAGGTAAACATGGCTATTAACGCTCATGTGTGTCATGTTGCCCTAACCTCGCCGTCACATCTGTATGCAAAACAAGTGCATAGTCTAAACTAGGCTACATATGCATTTCTTCAGCCGTTTACAGATGCCTCGACAACATTTTTCACACATGAATGAGTTCAACCTTGGCAGTCAACTAGTACAGGTAAACATGGCTATTAACGCTCATGTGTGTCATGTTGCCCTAACCTCGCCGTCGTATCTGTACACAAAACAAGTGCATAGTCTAAACTAGGCTATATATGCATTTCTTCAGCCGTTTCAATAATGCAGTGCGCCGTCACAGCATGCTGCGTAGGTCTGTACAGCACAATGTATTTTATTAGTAATTGGTCGATCCTTCATAAATCATATTTTTGCCATTCATTTCACATATGCCTCGGTAGAATTGATGTAGGGGAAGGACTTCTGGTCAGTTAACAAGGTATTCAGATATCCAGAAACTCGTTTATCCGGACAACATTTTAGAAAAAGCAATTGTCCGGATAAGCGAATTTCGACTGTATAGCGCGTGATCAATAACAAAACAGATGTGTTAGGATCTGATTCGCACTTGCTAAATGGGATACCAATGGACCCTGATCACAATACGTTGGTTCCTTATTATTATTATTAAACATAGGGATTGGGCACAAGTGCAGCACTTATTACCACCTTCTCCCTATATACAGTTATACATAATATTGCATAATGAAAATGAACAATTTACAGTTGAAGCATCACATTGTGAAAACACAGTGCGCAATATAAATTTATATACAGTGCTCATATGAAGGATATGTACAATGTGCTGAAAAGTGAAGACAGTGTGCATCTCATACATATGCTAATATTATACATGTACATGTTAGTGTTGTATATAGATTTAACAATATTAATGATTAACAGTTTGGAAACAATAATATGCTAGCTACTGAATCTGTTAGTCGTTTCTATAAATTTGTGTACAGACAAGAATATTATTTTTTCAGGAAAACATCTAAGTTTGGATCACCAAAAAGAATACTATGTAGAGTTTTTTGTCCTTCAAGATTATCGATAGCTGTCAGTAGTGTCTCCCTAATATCATCATATAAGGTACATTCGAAGAATAAATGGAATGAATTTTCACAAGGAGCTCCGCATTTACAGGAAATAGTATCAGATATATTAACACGAAACAGGTTGGAAATTAGTGTGCTACAACTGTGTCTCAATCTAGTGTGCAATATGTTTGTAGATCTCTCACTGCAATTATAGTGCATAGGTGGTGATGAAGGCTGCTCAGATGCGACAGCTTTAAAATAAGATATTGACGGACTATACCTGATTCCTGATGATAGATTATTCCATTGGCCTAATGTATCTTTAATATAAGACCCTTTAAACGTAGATGTCCGTGCAAATGGAACTAAAAAATCATGGCGGTTTCTGAGATTATAATTGACCTTCTGTGACACAGCTGGTGGTATAAGATCAGTTACATATGAAGGACATGGCTTATTTATTATTTTATACATAGTTACAAGTTTGTTGACGTTTCTTCTATACGCTTATATATATGTATCCACGTCACACACACCTAGAACAAGTACACTTATTTGAATATAACTGTATTACATGAATGTTACTGAGCAGTCAGTTAGAGTTTATATCTTTGCGCTTAATCAGCAACATTAAGCCTTTCACGTATATTGCAACTTTGTAAGTTAACTTTCCTTTCCAGAAATACCATAGAATGGTGACAGAGATGAACTTCTACCCCAAGAGATGTGTCATTGACTAAAATCTGCTTTGTTAATTTGATTTCAAGTGATAGCCTTCACCTGGAAGGAATTTATATTTGTATCATTTCAATTTTATTTTTCATAAATATCACTCTGAATTTTTGGTTTTGAAATAGCATGTCGCAGAAATAACTCCTGTTGGACCCTTAGACTTGCAAGAATACTCTAATCATTGGCCGAAACATGGCCCATTTGTGCTTCTTGCTTTGTCAGCCCAAACCCATACTGTTGAATTTCTCAAAAGCTTTAAAAGGGTTAAAGCTATTTTTGGAAGTACAAATGGGTTGATTGGTGACTACCACAGAAGTAGCAAATGGAGTTATGTCCGATGACATTCTCTGTTTTGACTTGTGCCAAACGTTTCCGTGTTTTTAGGGTTTAACAACTAACTTGCCTGTGCATGTGTTTGTTCCACCGGTGGTGCAGGATACGCTCACCTCTATGCAAACATCTGTTATCCTTACTGTTTGATAGTAGTTTATACACGTAAGTATGTATCAGTTGTATGTCATCTTAATATATCACTTGTCTAATCCCTCTTTTTGGGGTGTACTACAAACATAAATCAAAGTTTCTTTTGAGCTAGCATGAATATCATAAAATACTTAGCAAGTCTATGCTGATCATTCCCTCTACTCCTACCAAAGGCTCTAATTGTGGCTAATTGTTACATATTCTTCACGAATACTGTAAATCATGAAACGTGTAACCAAATTAATGCGAATTTAGACCGCTGGCTAAACTAACATCTAGTTTCTGAAATGAACATATTTTACAAAAATAAAAACAATTGTTTGATTATATTAATAAAATATATAACTGCAGAAATCTAGTCTTGCCAAATATGATTGACTTGCGTCAGCTGTATTGGATATATTTGTTTCAGGAACTGTATGACAGTCCTAAAATGCGTCACGAAAGTAATGCGATTAACTTTGCTTTTGACCTGTAAATGCAAATCAGCAAACGAAAACACCAAGACTGTCGACTAAGAATTCTATGATTTAGTTTTGGTGGCAGTTCGATTGAAAACTACCATTTGCTATTCTTAAAAACTTGACTTCAACTGTTGATCTACGGTCCATTAAATCAAAAGCAGGAAAGTTTACCCTCATCTTTCAGGAAAAAATTTGGTGAAAGACTCTGAAATCTTGAGTTAATAGCCGATTTCATATTGAATTCACTAAAAAGGACAACTCGGGGGGGGGGGGGGGGGGGGTGTCATATGAGCCTTGATGGCAAAGGTATCAACATATGTGAGAACAAAGAAACGTGATCCCAATATTTCAAATGTTGGAAAAAAGGAGAAAAACAGTACAGTCACGGTCTAATGACCGTACCGTTTCCCTCTCGCTTAATTGTCTGGCTTCCGTCACCATCTGGCAAAGTCCGGAGGTCATCGTTATCCAGTGCATTTACATTCATTGTTAGAGAATTGGTGACCCGTACATTTGGTGTCCTCCCATCTGTCAGACATCCCACTTGTTAGACACTTTTAGTAATGGTTGATTCATTACTAATACCATGCCTGTTACCTACGGTTTAAGTGGACTCAGCCCTTTCTTCACCCATTTATCAGCCAGTAAGGAAAGAACACCACAAACTGTTACTCATATGTTTATTTACAGCACTAACAATTAAAATGACATGTCATATCAACAAAATTAAATCAATGTCAGCACTAAAACACGCATATCAAGTATGCTAGGTATTGATTTGATATATTTATCTCATACATGTTTGCTACCTTGATGAAGCGTATTAGGGCCATGGTCTAAAAAAATGTATCATCTACGTAGATAAAAGTAACATCGACGTCGCGATCGATGGAACTATAGTCTACGAAGATGAACCTTGGCTGACTTTTATATGCCAATTAGAGTAGGCTGGTGGCAATGTATCCTACATAATAAAAGACATCGGTGACGAATACCAATATTTGTGTTTTTGTGTTCTACATCTAATAAAACAAGACGTAGATTGTTGACTCATGTCCTTATCAACCAAAGTTCTGTTCTGTTAGAGCGACTCACTTCTAATTGACGTATTTATCATATATAATGGCTGCATTATTTAGTAAATATAATATTTAAATTCGTGTTTGGATTGTTGTGAATGAGAATGTCTGGCAAATGATTCACATGTAACAGTTCTCTTAACTGACCAAACAACGATGGGATTATCCTCTTCTCCATCTACTGGGATAGAATATGCTTAGTTTCTTTTGTAACGCAAAGGTAGTAAAGATGTCATCTGCTTCAGTGTAACAAGTAATCGTTTTGTCTGTTTGCAAATACGGAAGATGTACAGCTATATGCATTTACCAAGGGTAAAAATCTACGTTTGTACATAACTTCATAAAACATTGATGCATGAACATTTCCGTTGGAATTAAACTAGCTGAACAGAATAAGCTGTGAATAAAATGATGTTCATGAAATCACCTTCATATATTACTTAACATTTGTTGTGTGTTCATGTAGTCTATGGCACAGTATCATAAACGATCATATAGTTCATATAATTTAAGTATCTTAACAGACAACTTGCAATTGTGAAATAAGGTAGGGCGATACTAATGGCAAATCTTCCCCAATCCGTCTTGTCCATGTGGAGACCCATTTGAAGATAGTAAACTTTTTATGCTCGAATGTATATTATTTCCAATTTTTAGAACTGATGCTTACTTTAATCATGATTTTACAATTGGTGACATTCTTTAATGTATATATGAAACATTTAGGATTTCCTATGTTCGTTATCTTATATTTATAAACACCAGGAGATTAGTGATTAAATAAGTCTTCATTACATTTAAATTACTTTTGATACTAATATCTAAATTATTTTGATACTAACATAACAACAAAATCATTCTGGTTTCGATATGAAAAGAATAATACCTTATATTACCATACGATAATACAATAACACGTCATAGATCCATATCTGACTCCAAGACACATATTATTGATATATCATGTTCTTTTATTACGGGCTTCGAATTTCCCCCGAGCCACTGCTTTGAGGCCATACAAACTAAGAACTACAATTTTGAAAATACCGGTCATGGTTTGTTTCATCCGAGGCTGTAATCTATCCCAGTAAGCAGATGGGCCTTGTGATAACATTGTCTCAATTTAAGTAATGATAAATAAGACAATGTCATTGTTGGACAGAGACAAGAGAACTATTTTTTAAAATATTTACGTCATGGGGGCTCCTCAATTTTGAAAGGATAAAGGATGAAACATTTCACTTTGTTCGGAGGTAGTTTATAAATTAATTGTAATTGTGAATTGTACGGTAGGCTTGACCGCCTTTCTACGGATAAAATACATGTCTATCTGATACGAATATGCATCAATATAAAAGGAATTATATCAAACTTTAGCAAACTAACACTTCTCTGCAATGTGATTGTAGTCGTCTATGGGAATCTCGGGTGAACGACCTGTCCTCACTTAATATATGGATATAGTTAAAATTGCAATCGGCTCTGCCAATGTTGCTGTGGTATGTTCAAATTTTGTGTGTGTATGTGCGCGCGCGTATGTGTGTTTGTTTGTGTGTGTGAGTTTACAAGAACCTTGTAAGTTTTAAAAAGGAACACGAGATTGAATAACTCTAAAAAAACACTAGGATATAATAATGATCTGTTGAGTTCATGCTGTGGTACAAATCCACTGTAACAACTTACATAAACACCGATAGCACAGATGCTGACATGGATTACTCTTCCTATATTTGGCTAAAATGTTTTTTTTGTCCTTATGACAATATTTGTGATGTATATTAATTATCTTGGAAACAAAATCCAGTAAAATACCTCTTGTTCAAAATTATTTTACCCTTCACAACGCCTGACTGATCATTTATATTTCAGTGTCCTACATTCATAACTACAACATAGACTTAAAACCTAAACAATATATGTGGTATTATTTCAAATTGCTTCAGTTTAACTTTATGCACACATATTACTCGACGATTTTTCATAAGTTGACATGTATCATGGTGACATGCAGTTCATACCGAAATAATCTTCCAGATATGATTTTGTTTCTTAAATGCGTGTTACACGAATATGTAGTGGTAGAAACATCTGCACACAAGTTGCACGTCAAGGTCTTTGCAGCGGGTGTTATTCTTTAACCAAGGACTGTCTCCTTGTGTATGGTCTTCATTGTTAACACATGAGATCTATCTATTGTGGCCCGATTACCCGTAGCTTGTAAATTATAGTGACGTAGTCGTCTTACTTCATAGGACAAACATATTTAAACAGAATGTTAACAGCAAAATGAGATAAAATGGCGCTCCAATTATTCTGGTCAAACTGATCATGAGGTCAGTAGGTCCACATCAAGGCTATTCCTCCAACCACATGTCTCTCATTGCCTTGACGGTTACATAACTTCCTGACCTCCATGTGTTGATGTTTGTCCCTGAGCGGGACAGAGGCTGCTGTTATCATTTGGCCACAATCAGTGAAACATAGTCATTAGTACAACGAGAAACAAAGGATCAGCAAGCTTTCATTATGTCAGGCATATGTTTCATCAGTTTTCCCCACAACTTGGAGTACATAACACAACCCTGATAAACCAAGTTATTTTACAGTAACCGTCTAGTGGAACCAGAATGTGTCTACAGACTTGAGGCAGAAGTGAACGTTCACGTTTGGGGCCGTGATAATGTTCCTTCAAATTGAATTGACAATGTGAAAACAAAAATTGTTTGAACATATACACGATTATTAATACCAAGAATGTGCCTGCCTAATTGACATAAATGACGACATGAACATGACATAAAACACATAACGAGTATCCATGACCATTGGGACTTTTGAACACTTTTGACGAGTTTCACATCAACAATATGTTGAATTGTTTTAAAAATCCTTATATTATACTCAGATTAGACGTATCGTTGCAGATATAAGTCAACCATTACCACAGGATGGAATCCATCATATAATCAATACAATCAGTGGGCATATGAACATATGTATGGTGAAATTGCTATTTCAACACATTTAGATTGGCGTCTGCATGGAGTTAATCATGGTCTTGGTATCCCATACAGTGGCACACGCTCTGTTCAAGAAGTTAGCAATAGTTTATTGAAAGGTGGTTGGCTTCGATAGGACATTGCTCTCTCGAGTAACGAGTGGAGAGATGATCATATGAACTTTGAGGGTGGAGTTGTATTCGCTGTTCAACAGGTTGAGCAACCACAAGATGCTGAAAATGCTTGGAATTCATTTTAGATAAATCAGAAGTTATTACTCACCCCGGTATTGAAAGACTTAATGACTCAGTCAGAACTGATGTATGGGCTGTTGTTGGGGCTCAGGCGCAAACACGTACACACATCATTGGTGGATTCGCAGCATTTGTTGCACAAAAGCAGTTTGCTGAAACGTAGAGGGTGCTATTTCGTCACCTGTTGATCCACCTTCGGCCAACAACCCATATCAAGATGCTCTACAGTATGCTGGTGGTAAAGTAGACTATGTTTTTGGGACAGGTCTGTATATAGCACCAAGTAACATGGAACTTAAGATTGTTCAAGTGGTAGGTTATGATAATAAATTGTAATTACTTCTGATAAACAAACACTAGATATCAATTCAGATATGAACACTGTCTTAATAACTCACCCAAGCACGGGTGAGACAGGACTAGTCAAACCACAGCCATCTGCTGTAATTCAGCCAAACACAGAAGTAACATCTCAACCACGTTCAGTAATTGAACAAACACCACATATTGTTACTCAAAATCAACAACATATCGATCAGAAAACAACACTTTTGGTGGAATTGCGGCAGGTTTATTCATGATTTGGATACATAGTTTTGACTAAGCTAAGTAGCAGTCTCAGCGAATAAAGTCTAGAGCCAGGATACAATACTTCTTAATATACCATGAAGTGCAGATGCAGCTTTCCCTGCAAGATTTCCTAGAGCTTCTCCTAATGACTTTAAATTCTATTTATCCACTCTTTTACACCATCCTTATCATTAAAAAGTAGCAACAACAAATGAATAATAATTATATGTCCAGAGGAAAGGGAAAAGTGTAAAATCGAGAAATATAGAAATATATTTTCTCATGACATGAAAGAATAGTGTAAATATGTGGCCATGCTGCGTTCAAGACACAATTCTTCTATAAATGATAAACTATTATACAAGATGACAAACTTAGTTATCCTGTCACACTAATCCTTGTTTACAATGAACGCATGTAACAAACATCCTTTTTTATACACTTAAGTAGAAGTATCACGATGGACAGTGCATACAACTGTTTGGCAAACAATATCAAGCAATATTTTAAATTCAAAATCAACATACCATGACATAACAGTAACATATATATTAAATTGTATATATTCATATTTGCCGCTATTCACGATAAATTTATTTTACCGTCACTGTTTAAAACTACTCTGAACTACTTGTATGTATAGATAATCTTATTTGTAAACAGTAGGCGGACGTATTAGATATCTAACTGTTACAAAAGTCTGCTGAAATCTTCTATTTCTTTATTATGTAAAATGCTGTCAACATGAATAAATGCCAATTATTTCATAACACTCCAAATATAGTTGTCATAATGAACATTGTTTTAAAGTATATTTATCACATGCATTTCAATATTAACCACATATTGTGAGAACCCAGTAAGAAGAAACTGACTGAAGCAGTGGTAAAATCTATCCATATATACCAAATTGTATATTTTTGGATATACCATATATACAAAATTGTATATTTTTGGATATACCATATATACAAATTGTATATTTTGCATATGACAAGATAGACACAATTTTTTGGATAACAACTTCTTTAATACTGTAAAAAGCGACGTTTCGGTATAGATCCTTATACCGTTGTCAAGCAAGACTGAATGAGGGACATAGGGACAATATATATAGCAAGTGGAGGATTAACAGTAGAGGATTAACAGTAACAACAAGGGCATACATGAGTGAGATAATCCTCCACTTGCTATATATATTCTGCACTATGTCCCCCATTCAGTCTATCTTGACAACGGTATAAGGATCTATACCGAAACGTCGCTTTTTACAGTATTAAAGAAGTTGTTATCCATAAAATTGTGTCTATCTTGTCATCCGCCAACTTCTAAGTAATGCCTATCAAACAATTTTTTTTGCATATATTGGAGTTTTCCCTTGTGATTTACCAAGGAAACGTAATAATAATTACCGTGAAATGGCCAAGGAAAAGTAATAATAATTACTGGGATATTGGCCAAGGAAAAGTAATAATAATTACTGTGATATTGGCCAAGGAAAAGTAGCAATAATTACTAGGATATTGGCCAAGGAAAAGTAGTAATAATTACTAGGATATTGGCCAAGGAAAAGTAGCAATAATTACTAGGATATTAGCCTAGGAAAAGTAATAATAATTACTGTGATATTGGCCATGGAAAGGTAATAATAATTACCGTGATATTGGCCAAGGAAAAGTAATAATAATTACTAGGATATTGGCCAAGGAAAAGTAACAATAATTACTGTGATGTATGTCAAGGAAAAGTAGCAATAATTACTAGGATATTGGCCAAGGAAAAGTAGCAATAATTTCTGTGATATTGGCCATTGAAAGTAGTAATTATTACTAAGATATTGGCCATGGAAAGTAATAATAGTTACTGCGATACTAAAATACAAAACATGCAAGACATAACTTGAAACGGAAATTTAAAAGTTCTTCGACTCCACATTCGACGAGGAGAGTCTTCAAAAAGTAAATTGGTACAATGCTATTTATAGAGGAAGTGGAATAAGCGTCAACACCATTTTCGAAATTAAGAAACTGTATCATGTGTTACCAGACTGGACATGATTGATTGATTGCTTGTTCTTAAATGCCACACTCACCAACAATCCAGCCATAGGATCCCCTGATCCCTTAAGTGAGAAGTAGCTTTTTTTCAAATTAAAATCGTAGGCTCAATGTAGTGCAAAATTATGTAAAAAATGGTTTTAGCGTTTTAAACTGGCATGTGAAAATCAGTTTGAGTCTACCAGTGTGAAGATTAACCCTTTTGTCCATAATATTAGTCATTTTTCCATACTTTATCATATTATTAAACATTTAAGATAAAGGTCATCCATTTAATGATTGATACCGTTCATCGTAAAAACTTTCCCTTATATTTTACACCTCGTCCTTTACAAAAGCAAAACTCCATATACAAACGGTTTTAAGTCGTTGAAACATGAAAGCACTGTTAACATGGCGGCTGTATTAAATCAACCACGTTCATTAGAATTGTCATATTTCATACCAATTTTAAGCCGCTTGTTTACACGTTTATGATTATCCTTAAAAAATCTTAACAAATCTGTAATAAAATTAGGCTCCGTGCACATATATGTTGCCATGGCAAAAACACGTTGTACTTCTGAGTTATACTTGTATTATGTACATCTGCGTTTAAATGCAGGTCGTATGCCAAAATAACAATAACTTGTGCCCAAGCGACTGGTGTAGATCCGGGGTAGAATAGGTCTTTATTCTCACATGCTTGCCGTAAGAGGCGACTATGCTTGTGGTAAGAGGCGACTAACGGGATCGGGTGGTCAGGCTCGCTGACTTGATGTATATCATCGTGTCCCAATTGCGTGGATCGATGCTCATGATGTCAAACACTGGACTGTCTGGTCGAGACTCGATTATTTACAGACTGCCGTCATATAGCTTGAATATTGCTGAGTGCGGCGTTAAACAACAAACAAACTACCAAAATTGAGTACAAGCACTTTCGAGTGTTGCGATCTTTGAACATTAAATAACCAATGGAGTCCTGCAGTTTGAAGTCGTTAAACCACATGTTGAACATAATCCAAAAATAATTTCACTTTTATTCTCGGTGGACGGGAATTATGTCTCAAAACTTAAGTATTTTATCTGATATCGAGCTTTTGAACTGGTCTCTTACTTAACTCAGATGTTATTGCACATGTAAGCGACTACAGTCAAAATGGGTGAACATCAGTCGGTCAAACGGGTAAACATCAATCGGATCAAACGGATAAATATCCAACAGTTGGATATTTATCCGTTTGATCCGATTGATGTTTACCTGACAGTTGGATATTTATCCGTTTGATCAGATTGATGTTTACCCGTTTGACCCGACTGATGTTTTTACACATTTTGCTTGTTGGACATTTACCCGTTTGATCCGATTGATGTTTACCCGTTTGACCCGACTGATGTTCACCCATTTTGCCTGTTGGATATAAACCCGTTTGATCAGATTGATGTTTACCCGTTTGACCCGACTGATGTTTACCCATTGTGCCTGTTGGATATTTACCCGTTTGATCCGATTTATGCTCATCCATTTGACCCGACTGATGTTTACCCATTGTGCCTTATGGATATTTACCCGTTTGATCAGATTGATGTTTACCCGTTTGACCCGACTGATGTTTACCCATTGTGCCTGTTGGATATTTACCTGTTTGATCCGATTGATGTTTAGAAACAGTTTTGAAATAACCTGGCATATGAAAGTATACCGAGTTTGTTTTTATGTAATTAATTGTAACTGTTAAATTTGATGTCTCATTTTTGCAACAATTTGTAAAAAGCAAATTGTGACTTGGTAATTTTGTGTAAAAAGAAATGGGTTCAAGAAAGGCTGGGTTAGAGCTACATTTGCAGCCACACGTGTTTGAAATGAAGGGCCAGTGCAGTTAATTTCCCAATTTAAATATCTAATAAAATCAGCTGAGACGTATAATTTCGTCTTCCCCCCGGTTTATCATGTCTCATGATCAGTCATAATAATCTGGGGGCACGGGTGGCCCAGTCGTCTAAGGCGCCGCGATTCGCTGTGCAGAGTTGCGTTCCTTGGGCACGCCAGAAATCTATGATTGTGGGTTCGAATCCCGGTTCGCTCCGATGATGTTTCAAGGTTTGTCAGCACCATACCCGTGCTCGTGGGTTTCAACGAAGTGGTAAACGTCTGAAACCTGCATCACTTCGGGCTTTCCTCCCACATTAAGCTGACACGCCGCGATATAACTCGAATACTGTTAAAAGCGGCGTTAAACCCAACTCACACATTATTATTATTATACAATAAATATCCGTCAAAGAAACCACGTGACGATTGTGTTTGACATCACGATAATTTGTTAATTATGGTATTTGTTTTGACCCCCCCTAATTCTAGGGGGGGGGGGGGGGGGGGGGGGGAACCGTAACCTAAATACCCCCCTTTACATGTTATAATCAAATATACATTATATGTTTGTTGGTCGCGTGTTGCTTTTTTCTTTTGCCATTTTCAATATAAAGTTTTGACCCCCCCTAATTCTAAAGAGCTGAAACGTAACCTAAATACCCCCCTTTACATGTAATAATCAAATATACATTCTATGTTTGTTGGTCGCGTGTTGCTTTTTTCATTTGCCATTTTCAATATAAAGTTTTGACCCCCCCTAATTCTAAAGAGCTGAAACGTAACCTAAATACCCCCCTTTACATGTAATAATCAAATATACATTATATGTTTGTTGGTCGCGTGTTGCTTTTTTCATTTGCCATTTTCAATATCAAGTAGTTTCTTTGTGATATTTTTTTAGAAAAACATGTTTTTGGAAATATTATCCTCATGGAACGTCATAGGACAACACTCTTATACTCAATGTATGATTAGTGGATTCTGGTCCGACTAAGGGACGCAACTCTGCACAGTGAAATGTGGCGCCATCAACGACTTAGCTAGCGGTGCCTCCGCAGGCAAAGTAATAATTTATGACCTCCAGGACATGAATTGTGCATCACACGAATACAGACAACGTGTATAGCTGCAGGTCGCATGTTAATTATTATGTTTTGCTGTGCACAGCCTGGTCATTGTGTAGTGTTACACGCCCGGATATCTGGGTCACTCACACATCTGACACGTGATGTCATATACAGTTGTCACGTGGTATCCTTGACGGACATTTATTGTGTAATAAAAATAACCCTGAACAACATTTTCTGAAAATATTATAATTTAGTGATGACAGATGAATGTTGGACAAGTAATTATGATGACATGAAATGTGGACGCTTGATGAATGAATGGACACGAGGACATTTGGCATACGCCGGCATTTTTCGTAAGTACATTTTAAATACACAATGATCCAAGCTGTTTCAAAACAAGCAACTGTTTTCTCTGAAAGCAAAAGTCATTCAAATTTATGTATATTTCACAACTCATTTTCTTCAAGACGTCCAACATGCCCAGTGGACAATTATTTTTTGGATTGTTTGTTTGTTGTTTAACGCCTCACTCAGCAATATTCCAGCTATATGACAGCGGTCTGTAAATAATCGAGTCTGGACCAGACAATCAAGTGATTGACATCATGAGCATCGATCTACCAATTGGGACACGATGACATGCATCAACCGAGCCTGACCACCCGATCCCGTTAGTCGCCTCTTACCAAAAGCAAAGTTGCCTTTAATGGCAAGCATGGGTTGCCGAAGACCTATTCTACTATTGAGTACAAGTTATTGTTATTTTGGCATACGACCTGCATTTAAACGCAGATGTGCATATTACAAGTAAAATTTTAGAAGGACAACCTGTTTTTGTCAAGGCGACATATATGTGCACGAAGCCCAATTTTATGACAGATTTATTAAGATTTTTTAAGGATAATCATAAACGTGTAAACAAGTTATTTCTGGGATGTGTTTTTTCCATAATTAATTTGTCCAGACAACAAGTCTTGAAAACAACACACGCGTGATGATGCACACGCTCATAAAAAGCCGTCTATTTCGTGACAACATTTCACCGTTCCCCTACCTCACGTCAGTTCACAGGGGTGCATCAAAAACAACCTGAGGTAATGCTTCCCTGCAAACTGATTACTTTATGCATGACGGCTACAGAACCTAAAAATGATCGCGTCACAAGAGGGGCGGAGTGGTATTCATCATTCAAGGGGTAGTGGTGTCGCACTTGACAGGAATGTCTCCACCCTTAACCCGGGTTATATAAGTCTGTCTCCTCCCAAAAAGTATCTTACTGCAGATGCCTTGCCGACGGAGACTGCAAACATGGTTCGACTGAGGGTTGTTGTCATTTTACTGACCATATTTACAGGTAGGTTACCGGAAAGTAGTATATGAGTGTACGTATGTTGGCTTTGATGAGATCATTCGTGACCGACTCGTGCTATTCCGGGACAAACCGAATTGCGAGCCGGTATATGTAAAATGATGTTTTCATGACGACTATTGTTGGATCTATCGGAGTCAGCCAATCCCACTGCCGGTATTGATGCATATAATGTATTTCACTTGCCTGAAAATTATTTTATACGGAAAAATGTTAACTATGTTTGCTGCTTAACATTGGTATGAAATATGACAATTCTAATGAACGTTGTTGATTTAATACAACCGCCATGTTACAAAAGTACGTTAACAGTCCTTTCACTTTTCATCGACTTAAAACAATTTGTACATGGAGTTTTGCTTTTATAATGGACGAGGTGTAAAATATAAGGGAAGGTATTCGTTAATGTTGTTACCATGAACGGTATCGGATATGTTTAAATGGATGACCTTTATCTTATGTTTAATAATATATTTGAGTATGGTAAAATGACTAATATGACGGACAAAAGTTTTTTTTTGGTAGACTCAAAGTGATTTTCACATGCCAGTTTGAAACGTTAATACCAGCTTTTTACATAGTTTTGCACTACGTTTGCACTATATTGAGCCTACGATTTTAATTTGAAATAAAGCTACTTCTCACTTAAGGGATCAGGTGAACATATGGTTGGATTGTTGGTGAGTATGGCATTTAAGAATCAATCAATCATGGTCCTGCCTCGTAACACATGATACAGTTTCTTTATTTCGAAAATGGTATCGACGCTTATTCCACTTCCTCTTTAAATAGCATTGAATTTATGTAATTAAATAATACCCTTTCGATGCCTCTCCTCGTCGAATGTGGAGTTGAAGAACCTTTAAATATTTCCGTTTCAAGTTATGTCATCCATATTTTGTATTTTAGTATCACAGTAACTATTATTACTTTCCATGGCCAATATCACAGTAATTTTCATTACTTTCCATGGCTAATATCACAGTAATTATTTTTACTTTTCCTTGGCCAATAGCACAGTAATTATTATTACTTTTCATGGCCAATATCACAGTAATTATTATTACTTTCCATGGCTAATATCACAGTAATTATTTTTACTTTTCCTTGGCCAATAGCACTGTAATTATTATTACTTTTCATGGCTAATATCACAGTAATTATTATTACTTTTCCTTTGCCAATATCACAGTAATTATTATAATTTCCATGGCCAATATCACAGTAACTATTATTACTTTCCATGGCCAATATCATAGTAATTATTATTACTTTTCCATGGCCAATATCCTAGTAATTATTTTTACTTTTCCTTGGCCAATAGGACAGTAATTATTATTACTTTCCATGGCCAATATCATAGTAATTATTATTACTTTTCCTTTGCCAATATCACAGAAACTATTATTACTTTTCATGGCCAATATCACAGTAACTATTATTACTTTTCATGGCTAATATCATAGTAATTATTTTTACTTTTCCTTTGCCAATATCACAGTAACTATTATTACTTTTCATGGCCAATATCACAGTAACTATTATTACTTTTCATGGCCAATATCACAGTAATTATTATGACTTTTCATGGCTAATATCACAGTAATTATTTTTACTTTTCCTTTGCCAATAGCACAGTAATTATTATTACGTTTCCTTGGCTAATATCATAGTAATTATTATTACTTTTAATGGCCAATATCACAGTAATTATTATTACGTTTCCTTGGCCAATATCATAGTAATTATTATTACCTTTCCTTGGCCAATATCATAGTAATTATTATTACGTTTCCTTGGCAAATATTAGTATATTTTAGTATCACAGTAACTCTTATTACTCTCCGTGGCCAATATCATAGTAATTATTATCATTTTTCATGGCCAATATCACAGTAACTATTATTACTTTTCATGGCTAATGTCACAGGTATAATTATTACTTTTCATAGCCAATGGCACAGTTGGTATTATTGCATTTCAGGGTCAGTGTCACAGTAACTATGTTTTATAATTATTATAACCTTTCATGGCCAATGTCATTCTAATTAGTATTACTTTTCAATTATTGATGCCCTTATATGTCCTTACATTTATCTTTGATAATAGTTGATAATTTCAAGTACTCAAATGCTTTGTAATTTCTGTCATATATGGAACTGAAAATACACTATCAGCTACTACAACAAAACGTGTCATGTAGCTTGAGGTCCAATCATTTGATAACTCTGAAAATATTAATATTGTTTTCAACACTGTAAATAAAGTTGTTGCATCCCAGGGAGCCTGATGGATGAAGCGTCTGTGTCATCTGCCATTTCAGGTGCAGTGAGTCTCCTATCCCCCGGCACGGGAGATGTCCCTCCGCGTCCAGACTACCTCCCCCAACCGGACCCATACCCCCCTCCTAAGCCGCAGAGGGTAGCTCCCCCTCCTCCCCAGGGCGGGTCCCTCCTTCCTGCTCTCGGCGCCCCGAGTAGCTCCCTCCTCCCTCTCGCCCACTCCAACCCTGCCACCCTCCCTCACGGTGCCGCGTCAGTCAATGCCCATCTAGCTCCAGTTATTACCGCTCCATTCAACGCACGCCTATCTGCAGGTATCGGCGCACCCCATCCACGTCAACAACCACCGCACCAGCCTCCTCCAGGGGCACTGGTTCCGTATCTGCTCCCAGGCGGCGCACCCCTCTACACACCAAACCCTGCTGCAGGCTTTCCCCTAAAGGCAAACATTCATTACCTACACCCCGGGGCTGCCCCTCCCAACCCAGTCCTATCTTTAGGTCAACCGTTACAAATACTACCGCCCGGTTCTGCTTCTTTTCTACCCCCCGGGGCAGCACCGTTATTACCCCCTCCAAGCCAATATCAGCCCTACCCTGGACCTCCGTATATCATCCCTCCACAATATTGGCGCGGGTACCCCCAATCAGCTGGATCGCCCTTACAGGGACAAAATACCCCGACAACCCCAAACCAAATACCACCCCTGAAGGGGAACATGGTACTCCCAATCAACTGGCAGCTGCTCAACTCCCCAGCCAATCAGGTCCAAGCACGGCCTACAGCCGCGTACTACCCCACAGGTCCCAACCTTCCCTCTCGTCCTCCTGTCCTCCTGGGTAGACGGAGCAGCTTCAGTGGTCCGCCCTTCTTCTCCCGAATCCCCAGCAGACCCTCGAGGTTCATGGTCCTTCTGGACTTCCTGTGGGGACTCAGAGCAGCGAAGGAGATGGATTGTAAGACCGTCGCAGAGCGACTCAACCTGCCCCGGTACTACCCAATAAGCTGTGATAACAAGTGCCTGCCTTCCACCTTCTGTAGAAACGTCGGCCCGATTGGGTTCTGCTGCCCTCTCTAGGTCAGTGTTTGTATGGATGACCCACGTGGGGGTTCCAGGTTAGAATAGGGCCCCAGCAATACTGGCTGGTTGAAAGAGCCGACCAAATGAATCTGTGACTTGGTTGAAGGCGTGTCATCGTACCCTGACGGTGTGGATCTCTGTTCAAAATATTAATCTCAGGATTGTCTGCTCTGGATTCTATGTAATACTAACAAGTATATAGCTGAGTAAGTAGTAATTAAGTAGTAACGACGAGACATACAAGTTGTTTTCGTCCTCATTGGTCTAAAGACGCGGCCGACACTCACTGGGCAGATTTAGAGTTGCGGCAATAAATGCCATTATCATGAGCATCGCCATAGGCAATTGGGATACGAGACCGCCTCCGTGGATCCCCGTCTGCGTCATACCAAGAGACGTTAAACGATGGTACTTGTTGTTACCCTGTCTGTCGGCATTAAGGGGCTAAAACAAGGACCAGTCGGCTCGAAATCAGTATACTGTGTCTGAGTAGGGTATTCATGTTAAACTGCGGCATGGTATCACAGTAAGCTAGCACTAGCACAAGTCGGTATCAGTCCGGACTTGTACAAGCAGCCACACGCACTTGCATGCACGTCACTATATTAGTGCAATAATCTTGGACGCGACGTTAAAGCCCATTTCACGTCACCTCACTTTGGGATACGATGACCTGCATGAACCAAGTCAGCGAGTCTGGCCACCGTCAGTCGCCTCTTACAACAATCAGGGACCGTTGGAAACCTTTTCCAACCCGGATCTTCACGGGTATATATACATACTAGAAGAATATAGGAACTAGTATAGAAACTTTCGTTTAAGTAAAAAGTCTGTTTCATAATGGACGGCATCTGTGGTCTAGTTAACAGAGCATCTGCCCAGAGAGCGGACAATACTGTGATTCCATTCCCGGCCACATCAAACCTCCAATTCCTTGCGCTCCGCATTAAGAGGATGAAACAAGGACTGGTCGACATGGGTCGTTTAGGGAAGAGGGAATTAACTACAGTCCTTCTCTGCCTGTACGTTACAAGCTTGTATTAATTACTTAAACAGCAATGGAACTAATCTTGTCATTTTGTGTCATGTATTAGTGTCACGTGATGTATTTAGATCTGAAAGCCATTATGTATCAGTCGATGACACCCTTTTTTGTTGACTGTATGCATACACGATTGGCTCTTTCTGAAAAGATTGCGTTTCGTCTTGTTCACAGATACAGATCAGTTGATCCGGATAAATGGGATAGCGGAGAGGTTCAAGGTTTTCTCTGCTGAGCTGTAGACGTCTGATTGGAAATTGAACTGAACTTCACGTCTTCACGTTGTGTTCACTGCCTTACTGATCACGTTCACCGACATCGAACACGGATCGATTCCACTCAATACTCATCGAACGCCCGACTTGTTCTGTGGACAAGTCCACCTGAAGCGTTGACTGAAGCGTTTACAAACATACGCTACTGTAAACAGACACTCTACTGTAAACAGACACCCTTCTGTAAACAGACACGCATGAACGTACTGAGAAAGGTGTGTTTGTCATGTATGTCCACAGCGTATGCACATTACACAGGACACAAACACAAAGAATACGAATAAAAAAACTGATATACATCCAATATTATGATACTCATCTGTGTGTCAAAAAAATAGTATGTGATACCAATCTTTCTTGCATCTCTATATTAAAGAATTGACCTTCACTTTGTGAGTTCATTGGAGTATAAACCTTCATAGAGTGAGGGCCAAACTGTATGAACGTCGGACCTTGGCCCTAACACTATGAAGGTTCGAGACCTGTGAAGATCCGGGGTAGAATAGGTCTTCAGCAACTCATGCTTGCCGTAAAAGGCGACTATGCTTGTCGTAAGAGGCAACCAACGGGATCGGGTGGTCAGGCTCGCTGACTTTGTTGATACATGTCATCGTATCCTAATTGTATGGCTCGATGCTCATGATGTCAATCAGTAGATTGTTTGGTTCCGACTCAATTATTTACAGACCGCCGTCCTATAGCTGGAATGTTGCTAAGTGCGGCGTTAAACAACAAACACACAAACACTACTATGAAGGTTCATACTCCAATAAACTCACACAAAGTGAAAGTCAATTCTTATGTTTTTTTTATAACACTAACTATTGTTTAACTCAAGTGGTGTAGATCAATATGTATACAAATTATAGTTGGTACGTGTGACCCCATGTTTATACTGACAGCCATACAACAACCATCTGTACCGCGGAATAAAATAGTTCCTCAAAACGAGAGGTGACATGAGCGTATGTATGCTCAACATGCTCTACGGGAAAAACTTTTGTAGTTTCTTCACATCAAATGTATTCAAATAATATCCTCATTAAATAAGAATGGTCTGTTAAGAACTACCTCAGTAAGTGAGTCAGTCACAACGACGGCGCGTCATAACAAAGGATGTGACGTCATAATGGCCGACACGACAAACGTAACGGGAGAGATTTCCGACGTTGTTCATGAACCTGTGACTGTAATTAGCGTTATTCATCACTGATGGCCGATCATTGAAAGATGATTGTAAAGATGTGTCCAATAGATACTAAGGTAAATGCATATATTGCTGTAGACTGTCACTGTAGATCAAGACACGGATCCAGTCGATACTACGATAGTTTGGATGTGCATTTCTTCGTTTTGTTCTCTCTGAGTTCAAGATTAAAGGACCTAAATGATCAGAAAGAACGCCTCTGTATTTATTCGTGCCAGTGGCGATTTGAGAGAGTCTGTCCCACTCCTCTGCAAACAGATTAAACAAAGGGTGTCAGTATGTCCCGATAGTACTGTCCAGTGACACTTCCTTGCACAATATGATGTGGGGTTCGCTCAGTCTTAGTGATGACCGTAGCCAATCCACCGACAAATCTGTCATGAAGTCTCAAGTTGACGTTGACTTGACGTTCATTTTGACGTCACCAGACACGACCAGAACCACTCCTATCAAGTTTGGACTCGATTTCGAAGAGCCTGGTTTCAGATGAATCGATCTTGTACTCTTGTCGTTGACCTGAGACGCCCTGAACAGGGTCAGTCATCAACATGGTGGGTCGATATTGACGGCGGTCCGAAAGTAATCGAGTCTGGACCAGACAATCCAGTGATTGACATCATGAGCATCGATCCACGCAATTGGGACACAATGACATGCATCAACCAAGTCAGCGAGCCTGACCACCCGATCCCGTTAGTCGCCTCTTACGACAAGTATGGTCGCCTTTTGAAGTAAATCAAAACTGTAAAATATTTCTTGACCCCCTACTTTTTTGAAGAGTATAATATTTCGCGAGGACGGAGAGTAGTGCTCAAGGTATTACGCCTCACTCAATTATACCTCTGCCGAATCACATTTCCCTTTAATTGGTGCCAATAGTTGATGGCATGATGAAGTTCCGTGCAGGCACATTGTGGCCAACTGATCATCAGTTTAGTCAGCTTCCAGTCGGGACTGGTAATTCCCTGGCGCTGAAATTTTATACTTACTTGAACTGGGTCGATGTTTCTGCCATAAAATCAGAAACATTGATCTATGTTTCGACGAAAGGTCGAGACTGGTTATTTGCTGGCGTTGAAGGTATATCTTCAACAAAAACACTTGGGACGTACACGTATTTGTTCGCAATCCCCGCCGACGAAAAGGGGCAAAATTCGTTTCAGACTGTGTGCTTGTCATAAAGCTGAAACACATTTTTTTAAATCTTTTTTAAAAAATTGCAATTTTCACAAACAAGGAAATGGATAAAAAAAAAAATCGATTACCGTTGAAACAATTTCATTCAAGTATGATATAAACAAGAATAACAAAGAAGAACAGTTTGCGTACTAAGGTCCATTGTAAAAAGAAATATACATTTCAAGTAAATAAATCATACATAAAAGTAAATATTATAAGAACAATATCTCGAACCAGTACCGAAAAATTTATGAATTCATTAAAAGGGAATAATGTCACTTACTGAATAAAATGAAGAAAAAATTGAAAGCTTTAGCGCCATAAACAGTACCGTATAACACTCGGTAATGACAGAAAAGGTACAGGCAATCGACGTGATGATTGTGTGAATATGCAGGGAATATCCAGCTGTGCATAAAATGGACTTGACCGACAATGCCGAGGTCGGATTCTATTGAGTCATCATTAATAAGATACGGGTAAATATTTTTACCTCTGGACAGACGTTCTATCAACTAGACCACGGAGGCGGTCTTCGGACAGACGTTGTATCCACTAGACCACGGAGACGGTCTCCGGACAGACGTTCTATCTACTTAGCCACGGATGCGGTATCCGGACAGACGTTGTATCCACTAGACCACGGAGACGGTCTTCGGATAGACGTTGTATCCACTAGACCACGGAGGCGGTATTCGGACAGACGTTGTATCCACTAGACCACGGAACGGTCTCCTGACAGACGTTGTATCCACTAAGCCACGGAGACGGTCTCCGGACAGACGTTGTATCAACGAGACCAAGAAGGCGGTATCCGGACAGACGTTGTATCCACTAGACTACTGAGGCGGTCTCAGGACAAACATTGTTTTTACCCACTAGACCATTGAGTCGGTCTCAGAACAGACGTTGTATCCACTAGACCACGGAGGCGGTGGAATATCTGTAAGCTAGTGGATGAATGTTTAACACCGCAGTCAGTAATATCACAGGAATATCATATCTGCCTGGACATCTTCAGGTCAGGCCCAGGAAACCAGTGGTTGATAACATGATCAACGATCTATCTGGGCACACAATGATCCGCAAAGTATTATGATGCAATTTCAATGTGGTGATACTGCCTAGGTCTTATCGCTTGATTTCACCGAAACGACATATCCTGTAGAAGCCATTTTGGGATGAAAAATGTTTGTTTGTTGTTAAACGCCTCACTCAGCAATATTACAGCTATAGGACGGCGGTATGTAAATAATCGAGTATGGGCAAGACAATCCAGTGATTGACATCATGAACATCGATCCACGCAATTGGGATACGATGACATGCATCAACCAAGTCAGCGAGCCTGACCACCCGATCCTGTTAGTTCCCTCTTGCGACAAGCATGAGTTGCAAAAGATCTATTCTACCCCGGATCTTCTTGGGTCGGGATGATAAATGAATATATTACAACATCTATTACAAGATTGCTACACACAGTGATGAATGATGGACATTATGTGTGGTCTCCCGTTGTGTCATACAGACTAATCACTCGGAAATGTAACATGTCATGTGTAGGTTACATAGATTACAGACATGAACGTGTGGAGGACTCAGTCTTCTATGCCAGCTGGAGAAGTGGGTCACTCCTTTCGGTCATGACGGACAGTCCAGTCTACATAACGCACACATCACCACATACACCCGGTGTAATTAGTGTGGGGTGTCAAACATGAACACATGCCAACAAGCGTCAAGAGGTCTGAGTATGTTGACAATGTGATTAACAGTTGCATAACACGGTGTTTCTGAAAAATAAAAAATGGACAGCGACTATTTAAAACAATGAAAAATGCAAGATTGAAGGTGATTGAAGAAACTACCAAAAGAAACGTCTGAACACAACACCAGTTGTTCAACCATGCCCGTACAATACATAACAAGTAATAGTCAATGTAGGTTTAAAATGGATCATTCCAGATGCAAATGAACTGCACTTTTAGAAATTGAAAATGCGAGTTTTATCTCTTTTTAACCTCAGTGATAAGGCTGAATATATATCAGTTAAGCAGATGATAGTTATTCAAATTCTTCAGAGACGATGTCGTCGACGTTCAACACACGGCACCCGTGATTCCAACGTGTGAAAACGGTTTTAAGATCCTGTTACAGAGTCCATCTTACCGTCACTTGATCTCAACAATAATTTTCATAAATTGTCTTCCTCTTTCCTTTCCAGTTCTTCCTCCGTGAACCCCCGCAGTACAACCACGTGGAGAGCCGTGCTAAACATGGCCTGGGATAGTTTCAAGTGACAAAACTTGTCAACGGCATCACTTCCGACATTGGGTTCCTAACTGAGTTTAATTTACGGGCATGTGACCTCTTGACCTCAATACAACTTTGCAGTTGTCATTTGTAGTTATAATGTATATCAATTACTATAATTGATAATTGTACACGATAACATATCTCGATAACGAGGCTATAATATCATAAGTAGAGCGATGGGTTATTATCCAAGAACGACAACTGCTGCAGGCTTACACGTCATTTAGCAATGCTTTTCACAATCACCTTCGCACACGCACAGTTTCTCCTCAATCAAGTTCGACTCGTATGGCGATCCCATCGTATCCAAGAACGATAACTCTCATAGATTCTCGTCGTGGGAGCCTTGCTCCAGCACCGTATACACGGCCTCCTGAAACTGGTCGAGCTGTATGTAGTCCGCCACCTTCTCAAGCAGGTATTCCACGTGCTGCACGAGCTCCTTGGAGCGGGGTCGGTCTTGAGACTGTGATTCCCAGCACTTGCACTTCAACCAGTACCTGGGGAACAAGCATCGCATGAATAGACATGGTTGGCTCAGTCTATTTGAGTTTCAGGGGTGATGGGTATTGATCAGCACTGATACTGCAAAAGAGGCCACCATCACGCATCTCAGTTGTGTTCCGTGTCAATGGACGAACGTGCATTATAATTTCAGCCTCATCTCCCAAGGGGAACACAACCTACACTTCAGGCGTATTCATTTTCATATTCATGTTTAAGGAGCCAAGGTAGTGAGTGACTGATGTCATATCCCGCAATGCAGTTGCCCCAGAAAACATAGGCCACAATTAATTTCGACGAAGTATAATGATATCTTATCCTTTAAAAAAAGGGTTGATATCCATAACATATTTCGTTTGGTCAGGTTCGCCGGCTTTGTTGAGGCATGTCATCGTATCCCAATTGCGTGGGTCGATGCTCATGATGTCAATCACTGGATTGTCTGGTGCAGACTCAACTATTTACAGACCGCCGTCATATATATGGAATATTGCAACAACAGCGTCAATAACCCTTCGCAGTGTCATCGTGGAGTAGGGACTGACTTTGGGGAGAGAGACATCAGTGAGTGAGCGAGACATTTTTGCCAAGGATATTATTTTCACAACCAGTATCTTAATAACATTGGTATAATTTCCTGTATGAATAATAGTTTCTCCGGAAACATTTTGACCCTGGAAACATTAATCGTAACAAAATAACCGTGCGTGAGTGCGTGCGTGCGTGCGTGCGTGCGTGCGTGCGTGCGTGCGTGAGTGTGTGAGTAAGTGCTTTTAGCAACATAAATCATATCACAATAACACACTACCGAACACAACATCAAGTTACACTTTTGATAACCAATAAGGTTGAGGTCAAGAGGGGTTTGACCATGCGTTCAAGAGTATGTCATGTTGAACAAAACAATATTTTCAGACATATTGCTTGACTTTGAAAAGAAGAAGCTACGCGTGGAAAAGCAGAAACTATCAGATATAATTTCGTTTCAAGCAGGACACTCTGATCTCCGTCTGTCACAGTTATTCTTTTATTCAAAATAAGATTTTCCAAATGAACACACTCTGTAAATATGTCGTATATGTTATTTATGCATGGAACTCCTGCAACTGTAAGACAATTTGTAATTTGTAATTTGTATGTGTCTTTATAAATTTTGTACAGACATTTATTATTTTTCATACAAACTATGTCTTCTGTCAGGAGATGGAACAGACTATACTACAACCCCCCGTTGTTCAGCCAATTAACACCTGCGTGACAGCTGAATGCATTTGAGCTAAAACAAATGAGATTTTGAGCTAGCTTGGAACTAACCCATGGTTTATTCTCCCTCCAGTGTTTTATTATATGATAAACAACTCCCATTCGTCGCATATTTCTTAGGTGATGTGAGATGAAATTGAGTTTTACGTCGCCTCCAAGATGATTGCACTTTATATATATAGCAACGCTCATGCAACATTTGCGTGTGTGGCTGCTTGTACTCGTCCGAACTGATGCCGATTTATAGTGCTAGCATACTGAGATACAATGCCGTAGTTTAACATGAATACTCTGACACAGTATACTGACTCCGACCTGACCGGTCCCTGTTTTAGCCCCTTAGTGCCGAGCTCCAGACAGGGTAACAACAAGCACCAACTTCAATGTCTTTTGGTATGACGCGGCCGGGCATCGAACCCCGGACCTTCCGTTCTTCGAAGTTAGATTTTCCAAATGAACATACTGTCTAAATATTTCGTATATGTTATTTATGCATAGAACTGCAATTGTAAGACAATACATGGTTCGTTATTTACAAGTGTGTTTGTACGACTTGTTATTGTGTCAATAGTCACATGAAATATTCACAGAAATAGAAACTGACTTTTTATTTTGTTTCTGTTTTCATTTATCAGTGGTAACGAAAATATTATAATCATAATTTAGAGCAACAGATTTTGATAACAGCAGCTTGAGACCGAACATGAGGCTCCACATAAACGTGTGTGATAGCATTGGCCTATTCTTAGCTTTGGCAGATGAAGACATACTATTACATCTACTTATGATGGACCATTAATGATGTTTTAGACGTGGCACCACTATCAATTGTCAAAATCATTAATGCTATAAACCAGGAGTGTACCCTGGGAGTTAAAATGATGTGTGTCAATATATGTTTGTATAACACGGATTCTTTTATACTTGATCTTTAGACCCGTGAAGATCCGGGGTAGAATAGGTCTTCATCAACCCATGCTTGCCGTAAAAGGTGACTATGCTTGTCGTAAGAGGAAACTAACGGGATTGGGTGGTCAGGCTCGCTGACTTGGTTGATGCATGTCATCGTGTCCAAATTGCATTGATCGATGCTCATGATGTCAATCATTTGGTCCATACTCGTTTATTTACAGACCGCCGTCATATAGCTGGAATATTGCAGTGTCCGGCGTTAAACAACATACGAACAAAACTTGATCTGTAGTTTCTAAATGAAGAAGGCATTGTTTACTTGTGTGCAGGGGGTTATTATTTTTGGGGGGTTTGGAACATAGCCCGAGTGATCGCTTATTTATCCTGATTCTGTGGGTCATAATATTGGTATGAGTGTGCCATCCATACAAGCAAGCACTTGAGTGAATCTACCAACATCACTATACGAATCTTTGGGGTACTGAATGGAACCGAATGATCACCTGCACTCGCCTTTGATCACTGCACGGCAAAGTTGCAACAGCTCAATATCGTACATTTCAGAAGCTGCTATTCTGAACGAAGCAATACGTTACATAAAGCTGTGTTACAATAATAATGACATAATAATATATGTACATTCATATCCCACTGACCTCTAGCCTTGGGTGTAGCTAACCTGATTTGGTCTCACTTCGAGACTTGAAAAATGTCTCAAGCTTTATGTTATAGTTACTGATTCCACAATAACCCCTTCCAATGATATAAAGATACACGGAACATTGACAAATTTCCCAATGAAAATGTTTTCTTTTCAGCAAATTGAGTTCAGATCCCGAACGAGTCCTCGGTTGGCGGTGCGTGCTGATCCCAAATTGAAACGCAGAAATTGGAACGTATAGAACAACATTGTCAAATCATTAAAAAAACACACACAAGATCAATGAACAATACACATATAATACTGAATAGACAGGATTAGTGTTACAATCACAAAAGGCAACACTATGGCTCAAATATGTGCCAACAGCGATAAATACGTAATTTCAAGTATTTGTCACAGTTTTGTGAATTGCGTTAACATAAAAATAAACATATTATACTGACGTCTGAGATCAATAGGATAAAAATTACCAAGCCAATTTACAGCCTGGCTCTTCTCACTTGATGAAACTTGGCCAAACTGATCATCAAGGTTGAAATTAAAGTGTCAAATATTCTTAAAGTAAGACACAACACTAGTCTCTGAGAAAATGGCATCACAAGTCAGTATCTCGTGTGTCGAAACGGCATATTCGCGCCAATTATACCAGACTTGAGTATGACTCACTGCAGCATCGACAACAATACTGTTCAGCTGTGCATGCGCATGCTATCAACCACTGAGATGTCGGCTAACTTTAGGAACCTTCTTAACTCTTGTGGCCATGGAAACATATGGTTAAATCAGCGTAATGGCATACAACCAAACCACATTAATTGTTTTCTGTAAACCTTGAAGGACATGTACATTCAGAACTGGCATGCGTTTCTGTCATTGTCTAGTTAATTAACGTGTTATTCCTTGTTTATGGAGCGTTTTGTTACTGAAAAATATTTATTAAATGTAAACGTTAGTAAATTCAGAGTACAACGTACAAGATTGCGTTGTAGCTCGCATGAATTATTTATTGAGACTTGCAGATATACAGGTATTCCATGTGACAGATGAATTTGTCAGTGTTGCAACTTAAAAAAAGTAGAAGACGAATACAATTTTGTTTTATTTTGCCTATATATTCGGAGCAACGATTTCAGTGTATTAATAAGTTAAGCAATTTCCTATTAAACTTTAGCTTACTCATGTCAACAGAAAATGATATACTTATTAATGTATCTATATCACGCTATGAATTTTTGAAAATTGGTTTATAACAGTTTGTTTGTAATGCAAGACATTCATTACTGGACATTTTGTACCATATATTTATACTTCAGGCTTGTGGCCTTTAAGTATGTGAAATAAATATTGATTGTCGGCTCCAGACTCGAGCACTTACATGTGCTGTGTACAGCTGTGAATCAAGGACATGAGAGAATATTGAATAAATGTGTGTATCATACATATTTTTACAAATCATATTTCATGAGTATCCCCTGAAACATACATGTATCAATTTTTTTTTTATATTCATGCAATAATTTCTGTGTGCCTCATTATCGTGAGTAGAAACTCCTTAATTTAATGTTTTGTGTCAGTAAATAACAGAGCAACAAAAATACAGATCATTCATCTTAACACGTCGTCCTCGCAGTGGACATTAAGAGCCCATGAAATTCAAATTTTGACAGCTTGACAGATTACATTAATGCATAGAGCCGTTGCATTCAAGGCTACATGAAAGGTGGTGACACATCAGGCAGACAGGTGACCTAGCTGCGCCGTCTCAACTATTTTGTATGTGCATCGTGTACTGTGAGATGAAAGATCTGCTTATCAATGTTTATTAAGCGTCGAACATTACATTTACACATATAAATAACTTTACCTGAATTAACATAACGTCTTGTGATCCAGCTGACCGCTGCTTTCTGGTTTGCTCACAATTCGATTTATTTAACGAACGGGTGGTCAAGACGTCTAAGGTGCGCAAATTGTTTGTAAAACTTTGTCCCTGGGGCCATCGTGGTTACGAATCGAGGGTCCACGGGTGGCCCAGTCGTCTAATGTTCCTAGGTTTGTCAGCACCATACCCGTGCTCGTGGGTTGCACCGAAGTGGAAAACGTCTGAGACTGCATCACTTCGGGCTTTCCTCCCACATTAACCTGACACGCCGTGATATAACTGTAATACTGTTAAAAAGGGCGTTACACCCAACTCACTCACTCACTCAAGCACAGTTCACATAACATGGCATAATAGGTGTCATTGAACGCAGTGTCGTGGTCATTGTACTTGCTAAAACCTACTGACTTGTTCTCGAAAAGATCGAACCGGAAGAATATAATTTGAAGATATTTTATATGGGTATATACAGTTGTATCGACGCATTATTTTCTTGCGTCGAAGTTTGACATAAGGACAATCTGAAAGCTTCAGAACTGTGTGCTAAAACTGAACAAAAGGAGTAGAATACTGTAAAAGTGTAAGGATTGATTTTAGCACAAAGGGAGTGATCTGAGCGTTAAGTGCAAAATCCAATAAACGATTAGTAGCAACAAGTATGCTCTATACCTTAACAGCCTTGTTTGGGCGGTCGGGTAGCCTAGTGGTTAAAACGTTCGCTCGTCATAACGAAAATACGGGTTCAATTCCCAACATGGGTACAATGTGTGAAGCCCATTTCTGGTGTCCCCCGCCGTGATATCGCTGGAATATTGCTAAAAGCAGCATAAAACTTTACTCACTCACTCGCTAACAGCCTCGTTAACACTTATATAACACTACCCGATGACCCGACCTGGCCAGTCCGTTATACAAACGAAGCAAACGATGAAAACAAAACTCATGCAAGTCTATAAAAGTTTTATCTGGCAAGTCTAGATTTTCTGCACTTAGGACTGTCACTTAGACATGCAGTCTTTTTCTATCATATATAAAAGGGATATCGAGTTATTTTCAGTACAGAGACTCAAGTTGAATAGGTGTCCTAGTGTTTTAGCTTCCACGCCACGTGGCTCATCCAAAAGGCGAATCATGCGCATGTGTAACATGAAACAATTGACGTTCGCTCACATTTTGCCACTACCTGACAATGTGAACATGTTTTCCCAGATGAATAACACCTGTCTGACTGTTTCTGTGTCGAAGGTATAGATATACTTGTTTGGTAAATGACAGTGACTTTTTTCTTAAAGTGCTATCATGTCACTGCATTGTCTGGTCCGTGACGTGATTGTGTGGGTTGTTAACAGGCCACAATAGCATGGCAGGGGCGCTACTCTGCGGCGTCAGGCCACTAACAAACACTTACTTCGAATTCTATATTCAAACTGTGAGTGAGTCAGTGTGGTTTTATGCCGCTTTTAGCAATATTTCTAGCAATATCACGGCGGGGAACACCAGAAATGGGCTTCACAAATTATACCCGTGTCGGGAATCGAACCCGGGTCTTCGGCGTTACGAGCGAACGTTTTAACCACTAGGCTACTCGACAGCCCCTCAAACTGTGTGAGTGTAGGGTTTTACCGGTGGGTAGGACAAGCTGGCCCTTTTTTACGAACACCTGATGTCATCACTGATGTCATCATCTGCATGAGCAGATTATTGGTCTTTCGTCATCACAAATTTTAAATCTCATGCAGTCATCGATACTTTTGTGTTGTATCCGTCTAAACACATCCACATAAATGACGTATCACTTGAAACAAGAATAATGTTAGATTAATGTTTGTTTGTTTGTTGTGTAACGCCGCAATATTTCAGCTATATGACGGCCTGTAAATAATCGAGTCTGGACCAGACAATCCAGTGATTGACGTCATGAGCATCGATCCACACAATTGGGATACGATGACATGCATCAACCAAGTCAGCGAGCCTGACCACCCGATCCTGTTAGTCGCCTTTTACAACAAGCATTGCGCCTTTTGCAACAAGCATAGGTTGCTGAAGAACTATCCTACCCCGGATCTCACTTGAAAATATAAAACGTGACATCAGGCTCGATTTTTATTAACACAATCCAATGGGCGTAAAAGGCCGATTGATATGAACAGATCACTTAAATTCAGCGATGACATCAGGACAGTGGTGTTGGCAAAAAAGGGTAAGCATGTCTTGATCTACCAGTAGCAACTGCTTGAACACTTAAGTCTTTGTTTGTTGCCTATTGCCGCACAACAGTCCCCCTGCCATGTCGCGGCCTTCAAACGATCGAGTCTTGACCAGACAATATAGCAACATGACGGCGCGCTTCCACTGTGACCTACTTAACGAGGTAGTTGTTACCAGGCCGTTCTCAGCCATGATGATGATGATGTTATTACAAAAGATGTTACTGTAGAGCTACTTGACCATACATGCGAGCGCTTTGTTGCCTGTACCCCCTGGGCGCTCTGATCTCACATAAATTATTGCACAAAACAGGCAAGTAAGGAAGCCTTTTAGCAGCGTAAGAAATTGGCACAAGTCATGTAGTCCTTGCCAAACTGCCCAATAGTTGAGGTATCAGGGTTTTGCCATTTGTTATCATTATAAGGGCCAGTAGACTAAAACTGTAAGTTTCTAGCCCTTTGTTTTTAGGGCCATTTGTTTTTTTCTTTTTTTCTTGAAATTTCAACGCGTGGAACACAGGGCTATGTGATATCAGTCAACTGATTATAATTTCTATTAGCCAGGTGAACGGCCTGTGTTGACATCAAATGAGAATGTTGTTTCTGGCCTGATGAATATGGCGTGTCTTCAAACAAGCTTCAGAATAACTACTATCAATTGCGCTTACAACTTCTAACTTCCACCAGTTAGAATATCTAACATGCACAGTGATTTATACTACACATTGCAGTCTACAATGATGGTGAGGCTTTTCCTACGTACAAAGACGACCGCCCACGCATATTTTATAAAACCTCGTGTGGAATAAATTACATACAGTTAATTTGTGTGAGAGATCCTAGGTTTTTAGCCAAAGACGTTTTGCAGCCTTTAAGGGACGCGCAAAAACACGCACAAACACGCACACGCATATACATGCACTTACAGATTTCACATAAGTCTTGGCAACTAATAATTGTCCAAGTACAATACAAGGAACTTCTACTGAATCTCAACAGAAAGAATGTAATAACGTTACAATCATTGTTTAACATAGAACAGAATGTAAACATTTTGAGCGACAGCAGCCGCCTCGGGATGGACAAAGATTTCTTTCCACTAATAGATCGTTCTATCTGCAACAGCTGTACCATGTATCATTGATTTAATTTCCGTTTAGGGTTAGAGATACGCGAGACTGATTATTCTCTGCAGCTGACGTTGTAAGTTCACACGACTGATTATTTCTTCATCCAGTTTGTGTTGTTTTTCCACATACACGTAGAACCGAACAGCTTTATCGGAGTCATATACCCTTTCAACATTACATTATTAGAAGAACTTTGTGTCTTAAGGGTGCGTTTTGGAAATTTTAGAATGCGTTGGTTCAGCGGATGCTACGGGAATCGTAAAGCATGCATCAGCAGAACTGTGCTGTTCCTTGGCTGTGCGTGTCTTTACTTCACGTTTAGAAAGCATCACATACAGGTAAGACATACCATGGGCTCATTGTGGACCTTGTAATTTTTTCTTCTTATTAAAAAAATGTATTTGTTAATAATCGTAAGATCACTTGGAGAGTGGACACTTACTTTCTATACTTCTTTTACAAAATAATCCCCAATAACTTATGTCTTTTGTTACTTAAAGATATTTTTTTTTTTTAATGTGAAGTTTACTCACCTGTATACATCTGTATATCTCAACGATCTCATTCCAAGTCCAGTCTCTGATTATAACCTTAGAAATAGATCTAACAAACAAACAATCAAATGTAGAACCCAGACCTATGGTAAATATTTTCTTCTGGATACGATTAACCCGGGGAACACTTTAGCCAATGAAGTTACTAATTCTTGCTCATTAAAGGAATTTAAATCCTTAATTAATCGTTCTGATACAATTATTAATAATTTTGACTTAAAATACGGTCATAGATCATGCCAAATTGTCCACCTTTGGCTTAGGCTCGGCTGCAGTGACCTTAACGCTGATAAGTTTAGACGACATGTATCAGACATATCAGGCTGCACTTGTGGGTATCGCTTTGAAGACGCAATTCACTGTTTCTATACCTGTCAAAAATACGATAATATCAGAAACACTATGTATTTCTACACAAATGGGTATGATTTAAAAACGATATTACATGGCAGTAGTTTAGTTAGCAGTTCTACAAACATGACTATTCTTAAATCAGTTCATGATTTCATTGTCAAAAGCAAAAGATTCGAGTAGCTTAATTTTATGCATGTAGTAATGGAAAACTGCATTATCTTATTTCACAGACACCACTTGTATTGGCTTCATATATTTCATTTGTGCCTTTAGTATGTTTATGTTTAGCACTATCTTACATATAATCTAACATATAACTAGCTGTTGTAAAGTTATTACCTGGAGAGGTATTTACATAAGCAAGTTTTGCTTGTTTACCGATCCAGATTTCTTTTGAAATAAAAATATGTTTAAACCAACGAGGAAGATATATGACACACGGTATTTGGAGAAATGGTACAGATAATCGAAGCGAGGTTTGTGAAAATATGCGGGAAATACCCACCTTAACCCTCCTGTTCGTAAAATGGACTTGCCCGGCATTTACGAGGCCGGATTCTATTCAGGGAGTCATCCTTTTTAAAATTAGGGTAAATATTTTTAAAGCTTGTGCATCTTATCAACACCTTTAGAGAGGTTGTATATTATGTTGCAATAAAACACTGCAGGGACGAGGCGGTAAAAGGTTCATTTATGCATTATAGACTCTTAGGTGTGTGGCCACTGTGTCATATTTCAAACACACGTTTAAAGGCAGATATGAAAAAATGTAACAAAACCGGCCTCATATACCCTATTCCCTATTTCACAATCAAATCAATAAATGTAATTATTCAAATATATTACTTTCGACAATAAAAGTCCTTTTGCAAAAAAAACCCCCCAAAACACCGTAGGGACAGTAAACTAATCGGGGCTTGGCCCCTCAGGGTTTGGGGTCTTCCCAGATAGCTCAAAACTGAAATTCGGGAGAATTAAGGGGATTAGGGCTATAGGGTTATAGTCAGTTCTTGACGGTTGAACGCTAGTTATCTCAAAAGCTGAAGCTCAGAAGCTGAAGATAGTATTTGACAGTTGAATTTCGAGTGAAGACCTATCACCTAGAAACGTTTTGATTACCAATCGAGTGTTGTGTTGTTATATGTGCACCTGACACTTGGATATTGAGTGAACACCAATCACTTAGTTGTGTTGTGATTAGTACCAATTTACTTAAAGTGTATATCAACATGAAGTTATTAAGTGTAGGTCAGATAAAACAGTAGGTCGGATAAAACAGTTGCAGTTTGTACTTTGAGCGAGCAACACCTCCCAAGCCAGCACAGAGCATTGCCTGTTAGCCAGCCAAGGAGAACTCCACCATCGGTAATTATCACGTTATCCTTTCATCCGTATTCACATACTCTTAAAATCACTCTCACCGAATTAATCACATACTCTTAACATCACTCTCACCCAATTAATCACAAAAAACCCTAAATCTTTAAAAACAACAACACTCACACCCTTTCACCTCAAACTCTTATCCTCCCCCATCTCCTTAACACAACTCGCACGCATTTCCACTCACCACCCTAGCCCACCACTCACCTCTATTACAACGCTCAAACACACCTTTTGACCCAACTCCTAAAAACAACAAACACCTAATCCCCCCATTTCCTAAACACAACCCACACTCTTTCCTACTCACCACCCACGCCCACCACTCACCTCTTTAAATACATACCTCCACTCCTTCGACTAAATATGTCACTCATCCATGCCTCCATACAAAGCTTACTCCACACAAACAACACTCACACCCAAGCTACCTTTCAAATAAGTTAAAACCTTAAAACCTCTAAAAACAACACCCTCTACACAACACAAAACCGCAAAACAACACCTAAACTTAATACCCAAGCCCCCTCTACCACGTAAACACAACTCATCCACATAAACCAACAAACCCCGCTGTAATCAACTCACCTCCCAAAACAACCCTCCCAGCTTCCACCCCATTACCACTCACTACAACTCACGCCTACAAACACTCAAACTCAAACACACCCTATACAACATGACTGATACCCGCAGGGACACACTTGCAAACATCCCAGCTCCTGAATCACCCACGCCCGCGGAAGCACAAACCACTTCCGGGAGGTCACATCGTCCCGACGTATGGCGAAAACACGGTACATACCACCCCCACCAAACCAGCCGACTCGCCACCTCAACGCAAACACTAAAAAGCGCAAACTTGACACCTCCACTCCACCTCCATCGCCCACACCCTCTCCGGCCGCCTACTTCACCTCCTTCGCCCTCTACTTCTTCTCAGCAGGCTCAGGCACCACTCTCTCACTAGAAGTTTCGGCAGATAAAATAGGACTCTGGTTAAAAAGAGAAAAAATAAATTACAACAATAATAAAAAAGCCAACAAAGAATACCAGATAATCTTCCCTAACCGAGAATCTTACAACGCAGCAAATAAAATAACTCAAATATTCCACGTCACGGTAATCAAACAAACACCTAATTGGCAACAATATACACGAGGCGTAATTAGGGTTAACCCAAGGGAAACAACTGAGGACTTACAGTTATACTCTCTGGACTAACATAAACCAAGACCAAAACCCTCAACCCCTAATCACCAGCACGCATAGAATAACCTCAACTAGAAACGGAAAAACGGTCCCAACCTCCATTGTCATAATCAACTTAAAAAAAACCGCTAAATTCCCTGAAGCCCCCAAACACATATCCTTCGGAGCCCACATCAACTTAAGAAGTCAAACCCTATATAAAGCAGGTTAAGCAATGTTCAAAGTATAACCACACTGCCTCCCAATGCACATACCCTAAAACTAAATGTAAAACATGCGCACAAACAGACTGCCTAGGCACATGCACACCCTGGTGCATCCACTGCAAATCCACCCAACACACTTCACTTTCAAACCAATGCCCACACAGACACACACTCACCCAGCAGGCCAACAAACACATAAACACAGACACGGCTAAAATTAGAACACGAAAATTTGCTACACCTGCATCCAAACCACTCCTCCCTACACCACACCCAAACACCATCCCACAAACAAACACCACAGCCATAACCGACAGCTCTGTCTGGGGCCCCTACCAAGAAACCGCACCCACCTCACACACACAAGCAACCACTCAACCAACCACGAACCCTCCCACATCTCACATAGCCAAAACATCTACCCACGCATGCAAAACAAACCACAAAACGACCGCTACAACACGACCCGACCCTCATCCAAGCACCCTACAGCCCACATGGCAACAACACTCTCCCACAAGCAAGCACAACAACAAAACACAAACACTAAGAAAATATCAGCTATACCAATCCCGCAAACACCTACACAACCCTCCACATCACATGCCTCCCCCATGGAAACTCAATCAGCTAAACCTAATCTAACTGATGACGAAGCTGTCTCCACTACTGAGGAAACAATAGACACTACAGCAACTAAAACAAACCAAACTTCCCAACCAGCCAACACCCAAAACCTAAATACCTCACCTTGCTCCTAGCATACATGCATAGTGAAAACTCACAAAAGGCTAGCATGAAATCCTTCCACAAAGTAGCTTTCAATCTAAAATTAACCGATCTTCCCTTCTTCCTCTTTAACCTCCATCTAAAAGAACTCACCGAATAAACTAAAAACTAAAAACTAAATCACCAACCACCCGAACCCAATAATGGAAGGACTAAATATTTTTCAGTTGAACGCCAACGGACTCACCTCCCACGGCCATGAACTAAAAACTAAATTTAAACTAAATAAAGGCCCTCACATTGCTTGTATCCAGGAAACCAAATTCTCAACAAAATCCAAATTCACACTACCTAACTACAACTCAGTTAGAACTGACAGAGCTAAGCCCAAAACAAGAAGAGCCGCAGGAGTACTAATCATATTTATCAGGGAAGATATAAATTACGAAGAAATAAAAATAGACACGCCAAACCTAGAAGCCAACGGCATTAAAATCACATTAAATAACCGAAACATAAACATCATATATATTTACCACTGGGCAGAACAAAAAGTCCAACCTGAGGATCTAAACAAACTACTCCAAATAAGCGATAACTCTACTATATTCCTAGGAGACTTTAACGCTCACCATCCTACATGGAGCATAGATGATAAAATAGCTGAAAACTTATTAGTTAAATTAAAGTCAACAGGGATAGGGGATAATCTTCTGGACTGGTTTGGAAGTTATCTTTGTAATAGACAACAGTCTGTAGTAATTAATGGCTATATGTCAAATTATAAACCTGTTCTAGCCGGAGTGCCACAGGGCTCAGTTTTAGGACCTCTGTTATTCCTTATTTATATTAATGATCTGACTCATGGGATAACGAGTAATATTAAACTTTTTGCTGACGATACATCTTTATTTCTAATTATTGAAGATCCTGAATCCACAGCCGCTATATTGAATAGTGATTTAGAATGTATATCAAACTGGGCAAGTAAATGGCAGGTGAAATTTAGTCCTTCCAAAACGGAAGCCATGTTATTTTCTACTAAAATTAATCCTAGTCCTAAAATACCTCTGCGAATGAATGATATTCCTATACCTGAAGTAAGTGATCATAAACATCTAGGACTTGTATTCCAGGAAGATGGAAAATGGCACAAACACATTGAATATATTGTACGTAAAGAGAGCCCATTAATTAATTGTTTGCGTAGCCTGAAATACCGTCTAAATCGAAGAACGCTCGAAACCATGTACAAATCTTTTATTTTACCTATTTTTGATTATTGTGATAATATTTTGGATAATTGTAATAACGGGTTTATGCTCACTGTCCGACAGACGACATTACCATAAATTATGTATATTTTACAAATTGGTCAATTGGCTAACTCCTAAATATCTATCTTTATGGGTCCCACCTAATTTATCCAGGATAACTGGATATAACCTTCGTACTTCGACTTCCAGACCAGTGCAGGATGCTTATCCCAGTATAATCGATCTTTTTTGCCATCTGTTATACAAGCTTGGAATGCACTTGATATTAATATTAGAAATGTAGATTCCTTATCTCGGTTTAAGCAATTAATTTCTAGAGAAACTAAGCTTACTGCAAATTTACATCTTTTGCTAGTTATGGCCAGCGGCAATGTCAGTCGATTTTATCTAGACTTAGGCTAGGTTGTAGTGATTTAAAATCACATTTATTTGACAGATTTCTGATTGATAATCCCATCTGTCCATGTGGCCTAAATAGAGAAGATGCTTTCCACTTTTTTCTATCTTGTCCACGCTATGCCAAGTTTAGAATTGATAAATACTTTTTTGTTAACCAGCTCAGCATACATACTATACTCCACGGCAATGAAGATTCATCTTTCTCAGACAATGAACACATTATAAAATCAGTTCACAATTACATCATTGAAACAAACCGCTTTACGTAAGTTTTGTGTCAACTTAAGAATATAAAATGCATTTGGTATCTTGCTTTCCATTTTATTTCATGTTGTGTTACTCATTAATGTCTGCTCTATAGACTTCATTACAATCTACATGTATAATGTACAATATTAGAAGAAGCATTAATATAGGCTTTTTTGGCCTGTTTGCTAATCCTTTTTCCATTTTGTAATGCTTTTTAATGTAAAATCTGAATATTAATGGAAATAAAATACTGTTAAATCAAATAGATAATCATGGCAAATTAATCTCCGAATGGATAGAAACAAACGACCTAGTACTCCTAAATAGCAACCAACCCACGAGGTACGATAAGATAAACCAAAATATGTCAGCTATCGACCTAACTATATGCTCCGCAGATCTAGCTCAAAGTACTCAATGGGAGGTGCACGACGTCCCGCTAGGTAGTGACCACTTCCCCATAAACATAACCATAGGAAATACAAACGTACCAATCCAAACAGAAAACCAAGAACCAAAATTCCATTACAATAAAGCTAACTGGGACCAATTCCAAGATATCTGCAACGAAGCTAACTTAAACGAAATAGAAAATAATGATCCAGAAACCTATTGTAAAAACCTAACAGACTATATAATAAACGCAGCCAAATCCTCCATCCCCTTCAAAACATCTAAGACAGGCAAACCGACAGTACCATGGTGGAATGAGGAAATAGAACAGACTAGACAAAAGCGTAAATCAGCCTTCAATAAAGCAAAACGCGACTACAAACATCTAAACGTAGCCCACGAACTAAACCACCAGGTTCAAAAACTAGTCCAAATAGCCAACAAAAGGAGTAGAATACTGTAAAAGTGTAAGGATTGATTTTAGCCCAAAGGGAGTGATATGAGCGTTTAGTGCAAAATCCAATAAACGATTAGTAGCAACAAGTATGCTCTATACCTTAACAGCCTTGTTTGGGCGGTCAGGTAGCCTAGTGGTTAAAGCGTTCGCTCGTCATAACGAAAAAACGGGTTCAATTCCCAACATGGGTACAATGTGTGAAGCCCATTTCTGGTGTCCCCCGCCGTGATATCGCTCGAATATTGCTAAAAGCATCATAAAACCATACTCACTCACTCGCTAACAGCCTCGTTAACACTTATAACACTACCCGATGACCCGACCTGACCAGCTCGTCATACAAACGAAGCAAACGATGAAAACAAAACCCATGCAAGTCTATAAAAGTTTTATCTAGCAAGTCTAGATTTTCTGCAGTTAGGACTGTCACTTAGACATGCAGCCTTTTTCTATCATATTTAAAAAAAAACATAAAGCAAATGGCCCTAAAAGGCTTCCGTAGGCAAAAAAAAAATCGAATTGAAATATATCTTGGTGTCATCTCTTGATGTTATCTAGATAAAAAAAATATCATTTCGAGATTAGGTTTGTCTGCATTAAGGTTCCCATTCACGCGTTGAAGTCCGTGGTGACGAGATTAACGCAGGGCTATGTGATATCAGTCAACTGATTATAACTTCTATTAGTCAGGTGAACGGCCTGTGTTGACATCAAATGAGAATGTTGTGTCTGGCCTGATGAATATGGCGTGTCTTCAAACAAGCTTCAGAATAACTACTATCAATTGCGCTTACAACTTCTAACTTCCACCAGAATGTTAGAATATCTAACATGCACAGTGATTTATACTACCGATGCAGTCTACAATGATGGGGAGGCTTTTCCTACGAACAAAGACGACCGCCCACGCACATTTGATATACCTCGTGTGGAATAAATTACATACAGTTAATTTGTGTGAGAGATCCTAGGTTTTTAGCCAAAGACGTTTTTAGCCAAAGACGTTTTGCAGCCATTAAAGGACGCGCAAGAACACGCACAAACACGCACATGCACATACATGCACTTACAGATTTCACATAAGTCTTGGCAACTAATAATTGTCCAAGTACAATAAAAGGAACTTCTACTGAATCTCAACAGAAAGAATGTCATAATGTTACAATCATTGTTTAACAATAAATCACACTGCCATAGAACAGAATGTAAACATTTTGAGCGACAGCAGCCGCCTCGGGATGGACAAAGATTTGTTTCCACTAATAGATCGTTCTATCTGTAACAGCTGTACCCTGCATCATTGATTTAAGTTCCCTTTAGGGTAAGGGTTAGTGTTAGGGTTAGAGGGTACACGAGACTGATTATTCTGTGCAGCTGACGTTTTGAGTTTACACGACAGCTGATTTCTTCATCCAGTTTGTGTTGCTTTCCACATACATGTAGAACCGAACAGCTTTATCGGAGTCATATACCCTTTCAACATTACATTAAAAGAAGAACTTTGTGTCTTAAGGGTGCGTTTTGGAAATTTTATAATGCGCTGGTTCAACAGATGCTACCAGAGTCGTAAATCATGCATCACCAGTAGTGTGCTGTTCCTTGGCTGTGTCTGCTTTTACGTCACGTCTAGAAAGCATCACATACAGGTAAGACATAACATGGGCTCACTGTCGACCTTGTACTGTTTTTTTATTATTATTAAAAACATGTATTTGTTCCTAATCTTAAGAGCACTTGGAGAGTGAACACTTACTTTACTTTACACAATTTGGCGTTCATACGTTTTTCACGAGACAGTGGTAAATGACTTAAACACTAACACACTACTTATAAATTCCTGGGGAACCCCTAGGAATTCCCAAGCACGAATAGATACAGAAACGTTGTTTCTGATCATTTCGACCCTATATTATTGAAGTCAGAGTATTCTTAAATCAGTTCACGATTTCATTGTCAAAAGCAAAAGATTCGAGTAGCTTAATTTTATACAAATAGTAATGGAAAACTGCATTATCTTATTTCACAGACACAACTTGTATTGGCTTCATATATTTCATTTGTGCATTTAGTATGTTTATGTTTAGCACTATCTTACATATAATGATATATATCACCAGCTGTTGTAAAGTTATTACCTGGAGAGGTATTTATAAGCAAGATTTGCTTGTTTACCGATCCAGATTTCTTTTAAAATAAAAATATGTTTAAACCAGCTCAGGGTGAGAGCCATTGTATTTATGTCATCGCAAGTTCCGACTTCTATAGTTGGACCATCTCTCTATGAAGGTTCACATTTCAATGAACTCACACAAAGTGAAAATCAATTCTTAAATCTATTTTACAGATCATTATACTCCCCTTTCAAAGATGGATCCATTGATCAACGATGACTGATACATGTTACCATAGGTCCACAAAAAACGTCGAGAATCTCTCCCGTCACGTGCCATTTTAACGTCTTGTGCTTCATGTGCATATACGCGATCAATCAATATGAACAATCAAGATCAAAGTGTGGTTTATTTGACGACAAAATTGTTCTATCACGAAATCATCTTTGGAGATTCAAACATGCGCTCGAAAATTGATGACCTCGTAAATTGGATGACGTTAGTTTTGAGCGGGAAATGTCTCATGAGCTGTTCCCCATAGATGTAGCTGGCCTACGCACATAAACGAGGAAGATATACGAGAATCGTAATTTGGAGAAATGGTACAGATAATCGACGCGAGGATTGTGAAAATATGCGGAAAATACCAAACTTAACCCTCCTGTTGATTCTATTCAGGGAGTCATCCTTTTTAAAATTAAGATAAATATTTTTTAAAGCTTGTGCATTTTATCAACATCCTTAGAGAGACTTACATTATGTTGACATCTCATATAAGAAATAAACGAGTCGTGGTCGTGTTTATCGTACAATAAAACACTGCAGAGACAATAAAACAATAAACTAATCGGGGCTGGGCCCCTCAGGATTTGGGGTCTTCCAAATTAGCTCAAAACTGAAGTTCGGGAGGATTAAGGGGATTAGGGCTATGGGATTATAGTCAGTTCCTGACGGATGAACGCAAGTAGGTTTTAAAGCTTAGAAGCTGAAGATAGCATTTGACAGTTGAACTTTGATTGAACACCTGTCACCGAGAAAAGTTTTGATAACCAATCGAGTGTTGTGTTGTTATTAGCGCACCTGACACTTGAATTTTGAGTGAACACCTGTAACCTAGTTGTGTTGTGGTTAGTATCTTAAAGTGACTAGGTATATCAACATGAACGAAACACACCACCCCCTAGCTAGCCAAATAAATAAACAAACCGACCCAAACATAGCTAAAACTACCACACTAGCATACATACATGTACATGAAAATTGGCCAAATTGGTGTCACATTTACACGGACGGATCCTCAGATCCGACCTCCAAACACACAGGTTTCGGAGTCCATACCACACAACCAACTAAAACCACGCAATCCTTCCGACTCCCAAACAACCAATCAATATTCACGGCAGAACTAATGGGCATGGCCTCAGCCCTCCATAATCAATAATCAAAAAAAAAAAAAAAATCCTAATACTTACCCACTCCCTAAGTGGACTGCAAGCCCTCCAAAACAAAAATACCAAAAACCGACCTAAATTAATAAATCAAATACTTCCAACGACCTAACTAAGGCAGGCAAACAAATAACCTTCTTGTGGATACCCGCCCACGTAGGAATATACGGTAATGAAAACGCCGATAAAGCAGCTAAACTATCCCTCAAAATCCCAGATATAAGCTTAAACTTACCCATCTCAAAATCAGAAATTAAAAGGGTAAACAAGCAAAAAAGCACAAAAAAATGGCATAACCTATATCTAAACTCAAAAAGCCAAATCAAAAAAGTGCTCAGCAAACCACTAACCAAACCAAAAATTCTCCATCCATCCAAAAAAATCGACAGAGTAATCACTAAACTCCAAACAGGACACCACCTAAAAAAAATTAAAAAACACACTGCAGGTAACTGCCCACACTGCAAACAACCAGAAACCCCAGAACACGCACTCATCCACTGCACACACTACCTAACACATCGAACCGCATTACAAACCACCCTCAATCTAAACAAGGCTCTAACTCTAGAAGCAATACTAAACCCACAAAATAAACTAGAAAACTTCAAGGCCTTATGCGTATTCTTAATAAAAACGGAACTAATAAAACGCATCTAAAAACACAATAACCTACCAAATCAAAATCACATAAACAAACAAACATCCACCATTCCCAGCTTCCTTAGTTCTCCTCCCAAATCCCATCGGCATCTATTCCAAATCTCAAAATTCCCAAATTCTATATAAGCAACCCCTAAAACCCCCCTCTTGGGTTGCACAGACCACCTTCGCCCCTTTCGGAAACACATTAAATGGCCTTGCCGGGCCCATGTGCGAAATACGCATCAGTCGGAAAGCGAACGTTAAATCTCCAAAGTAAGTAAGTAAGTACACCACCCCCACCAAACCAGCAAACTCGCAACCTCAAAACACCAACCCGAAAAAACGCAAACTCGACACATCCACTCCACCTCCATCGCCCATACCCTTCCCGGCTGCCTTCCTCACCACCTTCGTCCTCTACTTCTTCTCCGCAGGTTCAGGCACGAAAATCACACATGAACTTTCAATAGACAAAATAGGACTATGGTTCGAACGAGAAAAGATAAACTACAGCAACAATAAAAAAGCCAACAAAGGATACCAAATAATGTTCCATAACCAAGAATCCTTCATGGCAGCCAATAAAATAACTCAAATATTCCACGTTACCGTAATCAAACAAATATCAAACTGGCAGCAATACACACGAGGCGTAATTAGAGTCAATCCAAGAGAAACAACTGAAGATTTAGAACTTTACCTCCTAGAAGCAAACGTAAACAAAGACCTAAACCCTCAACCTCAAATCACAAGTACCCGCAGAATCACATCAACTAGAAACAGAAAATCGGTCCCAACCTCAATTGTTATCATCAACTTAAAAACCCCGCTAGATTTCCCGAAGCCCCTAAACACATATCCTTCGGAGCCCACACTAACTTAGAAGTCAAATCCTATATAAAACAGGTCAAACAATGTTCCAACTGCCTCAAATATAACCACACAGTCTCCCAATGCACATTTCAAAACCCTAAATGTAAAAAATGCGCACAAACAGACTGCCCATGCACATGCTCACCCTGGTGCATCTACTGCAAATCCATCAAACACACCTCACTTTCAAACCAATGCCCACACAGACACAGACACACCCTCAACTAAAAGCTAAATTTAAACGAGATACAGGCCCACATATTGCTTGTATTCAGGAAACTAAATTCCCCTAAAAAATCCAAATTCACACTACCAAACTATAACTCAGTTAGAACTGACCGAGCCAAACCCGAAACAGGTAGAGCCGCAGGAGGACTAATAATATTTAACAGGGAAGATATAAACTACGAAGAAATAAAGATAGACACGCCAAACATAGAAGCTAACGGCTTTCAAATCACATTAAATAACAAAAAGATAAACATCATTAATATATACCACTGGGTAGAACAAAAAGTCCAACCTGAGGATCTAAATAAGCTGCTCCAAATAAGCAACAAATCCACTTTATTCCTAGGAGACTTTAACGCTCACCATCCTACCTGGAGCATAAATGATAAAATAGATAATCATGGCAAACTAATATCCGAATGGATAGAAACAAACGACCTAGTACTCCTAAATAACAACCAACCCACGAGGTATGATAAGATTAACCAAAAAATTGTCGGCTATCGACCTAACTATATGCACAACAGATCTAGCCCAAAGTACTCAATGGGAAGTACACAATGTCCCACTGGGTAGTGATCACTTCCCCATAAACATAACCATAGGAGATAAAACGTACCAATACAAACAGAAAATCAAGAACCATAATTCCGTTATAACCAAGCTAACTGGGACCAATTTCAAGAGATCTGCAATCAGGCTAATTTAAACGAATTAGAAAATAATGATCCAGAAATCTACTATAAAAACCTAACAGATTACATAATAAAAGCAGCCAAAACCTCCATCCCTTATAAAACAACTAAAACAGGCAAACCTACGGTACCGTGGTGGAACGGGGAAATAGAACAAACTAGACGTAAACGTAAATTAGCCTTCAATAAAGCCAAACGCGACTATAAACATCTAAAAATAGCTCACGAACTAAACCACCAAGTTCAAAGTCTAGTCAAAATATCTAAAACCAGAAACTGGAAAAAATTCTGTGAAGAAAAAAATAACCGTAGAGACGCCAGAACGGTCTGGCGCAAAATCCACGCCATTAGAGGCTTAAAACGTCATAAAAAACACCAAACATTAATAAATCAACAAACCCCGCCGAAAAGGCAAATAACCTCGCCAACCACTTTTCGGCCGTGAGCAGTAACAACAACTTTAGCCAAAAATTTCAAGATAAACTTAAAACAGAAAACAAATCCACCAAAGAACCAAATAATGACAACCTAGAAATAAACCACCCTTACACAATGGAGGAGCTACTCTACGTCATCCAAAACAGGGAAAAGGGCACAGCCCCAGGATTGGACCTAACTTCCTACCAAAAAATTAAAAAACTCCCCCCTAAACTACTCCAGGCACTACTTAAACTATACAATCTCATCTATCAAAACGGACAAGTACCTATTCCCTGGAAACAGGCCTTAGTCATACCAATCCCTAAACCTAATGAACCAGCTAATCAGGCCAACTCTTATAGACCAATTTCCTTAACTTCAAACTTATGTAAAGTAATGGAATCTATGGCTAAAAACAGACAACAACATCACCTAACTCAAAATAACATCATAAACCCAGATGAAAGCGGTTTCACCCCTGGCCACTCAACCTTAGATAACCTCGCCCGTTTAGAGCAGGACATTAAAACAGGACAACTCAACAAACAATATACTACAGGCATCTTCTTAGACTTCTCCAAAGCATATGACATGGTATGGCACGACGGGCTAATACAAAAACTACAAAAAATAGGACTCAAAGGTCAAATAATTAACTACATCCAGGACTTCCTAAACAATCGTAAAATAACCGTGGGTATAGACCAAACGCTATCGGAGCAATGTCCCATAGAAAATGGCACTCCCCAGGGCAGTATCCTCAGCCCCACACTCTTCAATATAATGATAAATGATCTATTCGAGGGCCTATCCCCTAAAATAACACATCTAAATTCGCGGATGATGGAGCCCTCTGGATCCGCACAAAAAGCATTAAAATGGTCCAAAACCTACTTCAAAAATCTCTAAACAAAATACAGCAATCGGCTGACAAATGGGGCTTCTCCCTTAACTAGGAAAAAACTAAAGGAATAGTATTTAAACACAAAAACATTAAACTCGCCTCCCCAAAACTCCAGCTAAACAACAAACCAATCCAATTCCTAAAACAAACCAAATTCTTAGGACTAATTTTCGATAAACATCTCTCCTGGAACGCTCACATAAATAACCTAATAACTAAATGTAGCAAAGATCTAAATACGCTGAGATGCCTAACTGGCTCAAACTGGGGGGTCTCAAAAGACACCTTCCTCTAACTCTATATATCACTAATTAGATCTAAAATAGACTACGGCTGTGCCATATACAACACCCTAAACCAATCCCTAAGCAAATAACTAGACTCAATCCAATATCAGGTTCTAAAACTAATAACACGCACTCAACATGGCACCTCCTACACTTCACTCCAGGCCTTAACAGGAGAAATGCCACTAAATCTTCGTATGGAACATCTAACCCTAAATTTCGGGGCCGCGTCTCAATCCAACCCCCTCATCCAAAACCTAATAAACAAAAATATCAGCCCCCAAAACCAAGCCCTAGCTCGAAAACACCCTCTACTGTAAAAAATCAAATATGTCCACCCCAAAACTTAAAACACCCAAAATAGATATAACACTAGCTAGCACAATAAATAAACAAACCGACCCAAACATAGCAAAAACCACCACACTAGCATACATACATGAAAATTGGCCAAATTGGTGTCACATTTACACAGACGGATCCTCAGATCCGATCTCCAAACACACAGGTTTCGGAGTCCACATCACACAACCAACTAAAGCCACACAATCCTACCGACTCCCAGACAATCAATCAATATTCACGGCCGAACTAATGGGCATGGACTCAGCCCTTCATAATCAACAATCTAAAAAACAACAAAAAATCCTAATACTTACCGACTCGTTCAGTGGACTACAACCCCCCAAAATAAAAACACCCAAAACCGCTCTAAACTAATAAATCAAATACTAAAAATCTCAGTTTAACTAAGGCAGGCAAACAAATAGTATTCATTTGGATCCCCGCCCACGTAGTAATATACGGCAATGAAAACGCCAATAAAGCAGCTAAACTATCCCTTAAAATCCCAGAAATAAGCTTAAACCTACCCATCTCCAAATCAGAAAATAAAAGTGTCAACAAACAAAAATCACCAAAAATTGGCATAACTTATATCTAAACTCAAATAGCCAAATCCAAAAGTTCTTAAAAAAAAACCTAACCAAACCACAAAATTCTACATCCGTCCAAAACAATCGACAGAGTAATCACTAAACTCCAAACAGGACATACCAACCTAAATAACCACCTCAAAATAAAAAAAAAACACGCAACAGGAACCTGTCCACATTGCAAACAACAAGAAACCCCAGAACACGCACTCATCCACTTTCCTAACACACCGAACTGTACTACAAACCACCCTCAATCTAAATAAGGCTCTTACTCTAGAAGCAATCCTAAACCCACAAAATAAAATAGACAAATTCAAAGCCTTAGGCATATACTTACTCAAAACAGGACTAATAACTCGCATTTAAACCCCCCAAAAACTACCAAAACCAAACCACATAATCGAATCAACAAACTTCCATACTCAGGTACCTTAGTTCGCCCCCCCAACCCTCTTGGCATTCTTTCCAAATCTCAAAATTTCCAAAATTCTATATAAGCAACCACTAAAACAACCCCACTGGATTGCTAAACAACTTTTTCCCCTTTCGGAAACACATTAAATGGCCTGGCCGGGTCCGTGTGCGAAATACGCTGAAGTCGGAAAGCGCACGGAAAATCTCCAATATAAGTTAGTAAGTGTAGGTCCGAACCAATATGGCAAACGCTCGAGTGAAGGTCCAGTATATTCCTAACACTAAGGGTGGTAGAATATTGGCTCATGCTGACTATCAATACAAAAGAAACCAGCCACAAAGACACGACATATTGGAGATGTGTACATCATACCACTGGATGTCCAGCCACGCTGAACACGAAGAATGACGTTGCAGATATGCTAGATAAGTTTAAGTACCTCCACAACCATCACGCAGACCGGTCAAAAGTAGACATTGTGGCCTTTATAAGCAACATGAAGAAGCGTGCAAGAGAAGAAGTGATTCCAGTTATATACTGTACAAGAAAATACCAAGTGTTATCTGGATGCTGCCTCCCATGGAGTTCCTGACCTTTAATGAGTCATTTGTTTTTATGTGTCTTTATAAATTGTGTACAGACATTTATTATTTTTCATACAAACTATGTCTTCTGTCAGGAGATAGAACAGACTATACTACAACCCCCCGTTGTTCAGCCAATTAACACCTGCGTGACAGCTGAATGCATTTGAGCTAAAACAAATGAGATTTTGAGCTAGCTGGGAACTAAACCATGGTTTATTCTCCCTCCAGTGTTTTATTATATGATAAACAACTCCCATTCGTCGCATATTTCTTAGGTGATGTGAGATGAAATTGAGTTTATTGCACTTTATATATAGCAACGTGCATGCAACATTTGCGTGTGTGGCTGCTTGTACTCGTCCGAACTGATGCCGATTTATAGTGCTAGCATACTGAGATACAAAGCCGTAGTTTAACATAAATAATCTGACACAGTATACTGACTCCGACCTGACCGGTCCCTGTTTTAGCCCCTTAGTGCCGAGCCCCAGACAGGGTAACAACAAGCACCATCTTTCAATGTCTTTTGGTATGACGCGGCTGGGCATCGAACCCCGGACCTTCCGTTCTTCGAAGTTCGATTTTTCAAATGAACATACTGTCTAAATATTTCGTATATGTTATTTATGCATGGAACTGCAATTGTAAGACAATACATGGTTCGTTATTTACAAGTGCGTTTGTACAACTTGTTATTGTGTCAATAGTCACATGAAATATTCACCATTTTGTTTCTGTTTTCATTAATCGTTCGTAACGAAAGTAATATAATCAATAATAGAGCAACAGTTTTTGATAACAACACCTTGAGACCTTATTGGCCTATTGGTAGCATCGGCAGACAAATTATAATATCTGCTCATGACGGACCATTAATGATGATTGGTTATAGACGTGGCACCACTGGTCATTGTCAAAATCATTAATGCAGTAAACAAGGAGTTTACCCTGAGAGTTAAAATGATATGTGTCAATATTTGTTTGTATAACACGGATTCATTTAAACTTGATCTATAGACACGTGAAGATCCGGGTAGAATAGGTCTTCAGCAACCCATGCTTGCCGTACAAGGTGACTATGCTTGTCGTAAGAGGAAACTAACGGGATCGGGCGGTCAGGCTTGCTGACTTGGTTGATGCATGTCACCGTGTCCAAATCAATCAATGCTTATGATATCATTATTATTTTTATGTTTTTTAGTTGTAGTCATAGACCGCCTGAACGCTTATTTTTTCTCATTCTGTGAGTCACAATATTGGTATGCGTGTGCCATCCATACAAGCAAGCATTTGAGAGAATCTAACAACATCTGTATACGAGTCTTTGGTGAATGGAATGGAAATGATCAACTGCACTCGCCTTTGACCACTGCACGGCAAAAGCTCAATATTATACAATTTCAGAAGCTGCCACTCATAGCTTTTTACATAAAGCTATGTTACAATAATAATGAAATAATAATATATGTACATTCATATCCCACTGACCTCTAGTCTTGGCTGTAGCTGACCTGATTTGGTCCTCACTTGGAGACTTAAGAAATGTCTCAAGCTTCATGTTATAGTTACTGATTCCACAATAACCCCTTCCAATGATATGTAGATACACTGGACATTGACAAATTTCCCACTAAAAATGTTTTCTTTTCAGCAAATTGAGTTCAGATCCCGGATGAGCCCCCGTTTGCCGTTGCATGGTGATTCCCAAATTGAAACGCAGAAATTGGTACGTATAGAATTACATTGTCAAATCAGTAAAAAACAAACCACAAGATCAATGAACAATACACAAATTGTGCTGAATAGACAGGATAAGCATTACAATCACAAAAGGCAACACAATGGATGACTGCCATGTAACTTCGATACATGGAATGAGGCGGTTGATGAAGGCCTTTAGGCACTTGTGCCCACACTCTGAGGAACGCCTGACACAGTTCAGCTGTAGTTGTCGGCCTTGGTCGGACGTCATTCAGCTGTCTTTGAATCTCGTTCCACAGGTGCTCAATGGGATTTAAATGGTGACTGAGGGCATGCCATTGCATGGTTCTGATACCATTCTGCTGGAGGAAGTCTCTTGTTGCTCTCGCAGTGTGGGCACGGGCGTTATCATGCTGAAACTCGTGGTTGCTGCGACGTGCCGCCGAATGAGGTATGGCGTGTGGTCTCAAGACTTGATCAATGTACCGAGCTGCTGTGACACCATTGCCTCTCCCTGGAACGATGTTCTGGAAGACCACAGGGCCGACCCTCTGTGCAAGACCAATTCCACCCTACACCATGATGCTCGGACCACCCCACGAGTCTCTCTCAACAACACAAGCATCCGAATAACGTTCCCCACTGCGTCGCCAGACTCTCTCTCTCTCTTTCTACCATCTGCTGATGAGATACAGTAACGGGTCTCGTCTGAGAAGAGGACTCTTCTCCACTTCTGGTGGCGCCAATGCTGGTGCTGTGTTGCCCACTGAAGACGATGACGTGATGTCAGAATGGGTCCTCCGTGTGACCTGTGAAAGTGGAGGTGTCTGCTCGTCAATCGTCGACGCACTAATGTGTCGCTGGTTTGTCCCCAGTTTCCGCAGCAGTAACAAAGCGATCTTGAAGATGCTGTCGCACAATCTGACGATCATCCTCACGTCGGGTGGTGTCCCTTCGTTTTCCACTACGTGGTCTGTCATCTGTAGTGTTGGTGGTCTGGTACCGTTGCTGAGCAAATGCATGTGCATTTCAATTTGCACGGAACTCACGTGCATCGGGTGACAATAGCTGTTGCCGTGATGCGTTTGCGCGATCGGTTTTATTGTCATCTGCTTTGTTCTTTATCATCAAATTTCATTTTTCAGCAGAAGGTAATGTTAACCTTTAGAAACTTTGACATAACCCAGATATTTAAATGACAACTTTTCATGAAATGTTAATTGGGGTGACGTTTCTTTTGCGGTTCCGTATATGCTGTTCTTCTCATAGTAATAGTGCTTTGCTGCTTTTTAAAAATATTTTGACACTTGCTTAAGTAAGCCTTACACAAGTGCGAGACTGTGTGAGCGGCAACACCCTTATAACGTTGACACTGATAACCAGCCAAATAATGGGGGAGCACAGCCACAAACTACATGATCCCCCTGGTAATCAGACCAGTACTCCAGAAAAAAACTGATGAACAGAGACAACTTTAACCAACATGGCGGACGAGGACAAGCATGAACCAGACACTGGCTCTGACGATATTACGCTGAAAACAAGGGTCCTGGAGATACAGAAAAACAGAAAATTAATGTCCCGCGAGTACAACGAAATGAAAAAAATCTATTGAGTTTATTCATAATCCCATAACTGAAATCAGAACACAGGTCCGCCTCTAAGAGGCGTCAACTCTACTGAAGAAAAACTTGCAGCAAGAATCAGCTCGGGTTCAATCTACTCTTCTATTGTCTTAACAAAAAACGAGACAGAGACCGATTATAATTTTTTTATAATTTAGCACTTTTTGAAGTTACAACAACCTTGGTTTGGGTAAACACGATATAGTGGAAACAGAGTTATTCTCCTTGTTCCTGTTTGGGAATGGATAAAGTAAAAAATAATGCCAATTTCAATGACTTATTCTGAAGACAAAATAAAAGCCAGACATTGGAAGGGAAGAGAAGTGACTAAACAATTGTCAGTTCTTAACCCCGAACTGGTGTGAAGTAAAGATGAAACACTACAGCAGCAATATGTGAAAGCACACAATGAATCGGAAGATATATTTATTAAAACGCATAAGGTTCTTTTATTAGAATGAGAAGTAATTAATTTGAGGAAGGTGAAAAGAGTAAAAATAATATAGGAAAGATAACACAAATTAAAACTCAAAAGTGGATGCAATTGAAATGTTCAACCAACTTCATATCTTCTATAAAGATCAATATTCACAACAGAAACTGAATTTGAAACTGACTGAGGTGCAAAAGGAAATCTCACAGAAAATGATTTAAGACATTCATTGTGTAACATTAAAAGTAACAAGTCCCCATGATGTCACGGCGTGTCTGCAGAGTTTTTTGTGTTATATTTTGTGGAAATCTCTAAAAGCCATTCTTTAATTATGTCAACCATTTCTTCCAAACATGAGAGTTAACAATATCTCAAAAAGAGGAATTATTACACTTTTAGATAAACACGGAAAAGACACGTCAATGATTGAAAACAAGAGACCAATTACATTGTTACATGTATATTATACAATAATTGCAAAGCTGTTACAAATAGACTAAAGTATCTCTTGCCAGTTCATATTCTTAAATTGGGTTCATTAAAGGCAGATATATTAGGGAGGATATTAGATGTTTGTCAGATCTGTTGGAAATGTATGATGATTCTGAAGAAGGTATTATTGTGTCTTCAGATTTTCAAAAGGCTTTTGATTTTAGGGAAAAATGTTTTGAAAAGTTCAATTTTGGACCAAAGATGTGTTTTTTGGTTTTAAGGCTGTCCCTTAAGCCCATATATATTTATTACATGATTAGAAGCCTTCAATATAAAATTATGTAATGATATAATGATATACGAGGAATTTGTATAGGTAATAAAGAATGATCTATTTTGCTGACGATACCAACTTAACTCTTAAATATATGAAATCAGTTGAAAAAGCTTTTGAATATTATTATCGAACTCGAAAGGTAACTGGTTTCAAAATCGATCCTAGCTAAGTAGTACCATGCTAATTCAGAATCTCCCACAAGGAAAATGTATTAGTGGAAGTTGTATATAATGGAGTTAAGTGTCTCAGTATTTAACTGATTCGAAATAATAATATCTTGGCTGCAAATAATCTAAGACCACAAATTTAGAAATCTAACGATATATGGAGGGCTTTACTTTCTAAAGGAAAAGGCTGCTCTAGATGAATATATCGAAGTAGTAGGATGCAAGTACTATACTCAATAAGATAGGAAATAAATGCTGAATCACTTAAGTTTATTTGGAATTATAAACGAGAAAAGGGTAAAATAACTACTTAAATAAACTCGAGTGATAATGGAGAAGCATCAGTATTTAAATTTGATAATATGTGTAAATCCCTATGTCTTGCATGGATTCCAAGATCTTTTTCAACGAAAGGTTGTTGGAAAATTATCCTTGATTTGCCTTTTAATAGAGTAGGGGGATTAAACTTCAGGTATTAGTTCCATCATTTTATGAATATTTGTTGAATTCATGGAAGAATACTGTTGACAAAGATAATATATTTAACCTAATTTTATGGAATGATAATTTGGTTATTGTGAATGGAAAATCTTTTTATAATGAAAGCTGGGTTAAAGCGGGTGTTATTTTCGTTAGGAATATATATTATGATGATGGTCATGTAATGAGTAAACCTGAACTGGAAGACGAGTACAACTTTAAAGTTCTACGATAAGATCCACCCAAAGGGCAGTTGGTTGTAATATGTTATATCCATTTAGACCAAGAAGACCTGACTGAGATCTTGATAAACTGACAGAAATTGAGGGGAAATGATCAAAAGAAATTAGATCTACAATGTTTTATCAGGTTTTGAAAAACAGTAAAGTTACTTGCCATTTACATTTCACAACGCTTCTAATTTTAAGGTTATGTTTGCTGATATGTGTAAGTTACCTGTGCAAAACAAGAGAAAAGAATTGGCATTCACGAATTTTGATAATATTGTACTTTGCAGAAAATGGTTATTCCAAATTATTTGTGTAGATAGCACCATCTGTGGAGTCTATGAGGATGGTCTTTAGAAACTTATATGTACATGTATGGATCCTCAGAAAATGTGTATGACTTTTTTAACTTAAATTTGAAATGTTTCATTTCCAAATCACACGATTCAAATGTGATAAGATCAACTAAGAATGCTAAGTTGGGATAGTTCTTGTTAACATTGAAATTGAAAGTCTTATGAAGGATATTATTTAGTATGCTATTATGTGAAAAATACATTCAAAATCAGAAGTCCTTGACCATGTGCACATGGATGGTTTGTTGTAAAAGCGAGGTTAGTATCCATGGTAATAAAAGCAAACAAAAAAGAAAAAAAAGAAAGCCTTCAAGATGGCAATACTATACTATTAAAACTGGCGTAAGTAAGAAGAAAGTCAATAATTCTATTTCTTTAGTATGCAACAAGTTCACATACTGAGACAAAGTTTGTAACATTGTTTTTTCTTACTCTGTGATTGAGTTTCATCATATTTTTTAAAACAGGAACTACTCAACACATTCGCCAGCAAGTGCTTACATCATGGTATTCCTATATTTGTCATCGAACCATCCGTACTGCAGCACCTGTTATCTGCCAATGAGTCGGAACCTCCCTGTATCCTGTGCTCGGCCGGAGATGTCATCTCACTTGGGGTATTTGGAGCAGACTGGGACAAAGGGGTATGTTAAAACCATAACATGTTGCAAAAGTAATTCAGGGCAAAGACATTTTTCTCCATCAATATTACCGGGCCATGAAAATTGTCAAATTGGACACCAGAGCCTTCGTAGCTCATCCAAAATGGTTCAAGCCAAGAGGGTAATTGGCTATCATGTCGTCAAGTGATGTCAAGTTATTGTTCAAGAACACAAAATAAAAAAGGGTTATAGATCGCCAGCAACCAAAGTCACAATACTAGGGACCGTGGGGACTTACGAAACTTCCGCGTCCTGCTCGGTGCCGCAGTAGAATTTATACCGTTCCTTCAGCTGCTGGTGATGTATGTTTTTGTTTGTTTGTTTGTTTGTTGTTTTACGCCGCACTCAGCAATATTCCAGCTATATGACGGCGGTCTGTAAAATAATCGAGTAAAATAATCCACGCAATTGGGATCGATGACATGTATCAACGAAGTCAGTGAGCCTGACCACCCGATCCCGTTAGTCGCCTTTTACAACAAGCATAGTCGCCTTTTACGGCAAGTATGGGTTGCTGAGGAGCTATTCTACCCCGAAATCTTCACTGGTCTTTTTGCAGGGATAACCACTGTCACCGAAAAGGTGACATCCGATGGGGACAACATTGCGCTCGAATAGCTGGTAGATCCCGCTGTTTGTCACCATACGTGAATCGTGTGTCGATCCCCGGCAACGAGCAGCAACGTCAATGACTCTGTCGTCGCTGTCAAAAGCTGCGTATTTATACTGTGATAATGATGTCTGTTTACATATTCATTTTCATTTTTGGTTGGAGCCTGATATTTGTACGAGAGTTCCATCGATCACCCCGACAACTCCGGGAAAGTTCGCAATGTGATAAAAGTTGGTTTGGTGACGCCTAATGTCCCCGAGTTGCAGGGGGAAGCGGACAAACTGTTTCACAATCCTGTCAGATGACAACTGGTGATGCACTGATTTACAACTCTGGAAATAGTGGGCTGGGTGACACCTTGATCATCTGCATTACACAACTGAAACTTTCCCCTTGCAAAGTACCTTAATGTGATCAGCGTCTTTTGTATCTCATCAAGTGCGTGGTTTAGGTTAGTTGCAGGCTCCACGTCAGCTGCTATTAAATTAGCTACGTACCTAATGCCATTTCCATCTAAACGGTATTGCCGTATTAACTCCTCATCGTTGTATTCAACAAGACTTTGTCTTCTTCGATGAAACGAACGACGACCTAGCGGTACGGCAGCCATTTTGTTTACTGACTTAAGTCAAACACCTTGTAGTTAAGCCTTCTCCTACCCAGTCTTAAGATTTAAGTCAGAAATTGGTACAACTTAAGCCTAAGTCGGTTCATCAATATTACTTAAGTCAAATCTTAAAACTTAAGTCAGAAAAGGTAAAAACCCTTAACTTTTTTCAGACTTAAGTTCTTTAATGAATACCGCATCAGTTCTATTTCTCTTAAAAAGCGGGGGGCACGGGTGGCCCAGTCGTCTAAGGCGCAGCGATTTGCTGTGCAGAGTTGCGTCCCTTGGGCACGCCAGAAACCTTTGATTGTGGGTTCGAATCCCGGTTCGCCCCGATTATGTTTCTAGGTTTGTCAGCACCATACCCGTGCTCGTGGGTTTCACCGAAGTGGTAAACATCTTAGACCTGCATCACTTCGGGCTTTCCTCCCACATTAAGCTGGCACGCCGTGATATAACTGGAATACTGTTAAAAGCGGCGTTAAACCCAACTCACTCACTCTTAAAAAGCACAATATACATGAGAATTAGCATTAATAGAAAGGTTCTTGGCCGTTTTATAGTGAAATATGTATCCCTTGTGATGGAAAAAAATCAGTACAGTCAAGCAGGACATGCTTGACTGTGAATGAGGGCTATATCTTGAAGGTCAATATGCGCAAATGAAATGGCCTTTTTATTCTGATTCCGCGTAGTCGGATAAGAGATGATTTCTTGTTGTAAATATCTTCGTCAAGAGGATTAAAAACGCAATCAAAAGCTGGATATGCCTGTTTTGAACATAATTTAGTGTTGTATTGTAAGGGTAATTTCAGACGGCGTTGGTCAATGGGTAGTTCCTCCGCTTCCTATGAATGGGAGAAGTTCTAAAGGTTCCAAGGCAAAGCCTGAGGCCTTGATGATGAAGAGTATCTAGTTTTTTGTAAATTACGTTTACATGCTCCACCATAGACGATGCAGCCGTAATCAAGTTCTGAACGAATCAGTGACGTGTACAAGCGTAAGAGGTTAGGTCTTAGAAAGGCATTTAGAATTTATACACATAAGGAAAAGAATATATGGATGTCAACTTCTTAATTATGAGGAAAATAATAAAGACGTTGACATCAATATATTCTCTTCCTTATGTAAGAGGGTTGTCTGATCCCCTACCCACTCTGAATTAGAAACTTCTTTCAACAAATCACCTTTAGGCATTGGCTTTGAGGTATTTAATATAAAGAGGTTAAATGGCTGTCAAAGTCCCAATAACTTGGCCTCCTTTACAACTTTGATATTGGTGCCATTCAAAAATAGTTCAGGGTCCTTATCCGACTTACATTTTCTGCAGAAATGTATACAATTAGTTTTTTTATTTCGAAAATCTGTTCTCAAGAAACCACTTGTGAATTTTTAGACAGATTTGTAACCGCCTCTCTATTGTATGCATATTTTTATCATTAATAGAAATATTAAGATCATCCACGTACAGTGATCCATCTACTGAATCAGTTAAAACCTTTGAAAGACTAATCATTTTAATATTAAACAATCTAAAAAACATAATAATAATGGCCAGACAAGGTTGAACCCTCTCGGACTTGTAATTGCATATCTGTAAAAACTGTGACATAAGATGAGGTGAACGACCACAATAATATAAAATCCTTTAAATTGCCATGCTTCCAGGTAGTAGAGCATACTTTAGCAAGATCAAAGAAAATTTATATTCATACTACTTGTTTATTTACAACAGCTTTTTAACAAAGGATTCCAATCATACGAAATGATCAGTTTTGTACTTCTATTTGTAGCTCATATAATGAACATACTTCACTGCAATCTTCACCGTTTGAATCAACATTAACTTTTATATTTTCCTGCTGTTTCTGATATCTCTCAAACTCAGGGACGTAAGTTTATTTGCATTGTCAGATTTATCAGTTGTTAATTTATCACCTTCTTTAATACAGATGATTTTTATAACCTTTGCCTTATATTTTTCAACCTTGTTCCACACGTGGTACGCAGTTGTGCGTAAATTAATTTGGAGACATAGTTCCTGCAAGAATGGCGCTTATTGTGGTTATATGCACGTCTTGCTTTGGCACTAGTAGTAATCTTAACTTCATCTAAGTTTTTGCTTGTTTGCATTCATTGCTTGTTTGCATTCATTATTAAACCTTGGTTTACGAATATAAGGATTTGCAGAGGGGATCTGTGAAGATCCGGGGTACAACAGGTCTTCATCAAACCATGCTGACCCATGAAGATCCGGGGTAGAATAGGTCTTCAGCAACCCATGCTTGCCGTAAAAGGCCACTTTGCTTGTCGTAAAAGGAGACAAACGGGATCGGGTGGTCAGGCTGATGCATGTCATCTATCCCAATTGCGTGGATCGATGTTCATGATGTGAATCACTGGATTGTCTGGTCAAGACTCGATTATATACAGACCGCCGTCATACAGCTGGAATATTGCTGAGTGCGGCGTTAAACAACAAACCAAACCCAATAGAGGGTTATGCCCATTTAAATCTCCCATGATGATGCAGGGCTGATCATATAGATTCTGAAGATCAGAGTCTCGAAGAGCAGATGATGGGGGGATATACAATGAGTACAAAGTAAATACAGCGTGCAAGGCAGATAGCAACAGCTTGAAGATTAGTATTTAAATAAATAGGATGATGAATGATGTCCTACCGTATAAAATAGTGGAGCCTCCAGTCGCTTATCACCCGGAATTCACATCGTAGGAAACTGATAATTGCGTTTCAATATTTCTGAAAGTCAGGATTCTTCAGCATTGTGGCTGCTCATGTTACAGGAACAGCTTCAACACTATATCAACTGTAGTCATGGTTGTATCACTGGGAACATTCTATTTTATGAAGCAATTACATGTGTGTATCGATTATCAAGCTACACATTTTAGGCTGAAGATATATTTTTTGTCACAGGAATCTCTCCTTCTAGAATTCAATGACCTTGGTATTGTACTGAATGAAGTGACCGCTCCTGATCCCCGCCTGTTGTCCTTGGAGTGGATCACTGTCCCAAGTGTTCCTACACATTACCTCATCCGCCAGTCGGGAAGCCTTCCTCTGCATCTGGTGGTATTCTACGAACGGGACGACAACTACTGGTGGCACAGTTCGCTTGAACCCTCGAACAGTCAGATCTTTCACGGATTCAACACGACGTTTGGAAACAGCGCAGGAGCATATGACAGGTACAAGACGTGTCTTTTACCACCTGGGCACATTGCATCGGTCAACTCATGTGTTGTATTTATGGTATGACTCGTGCTACAAACACATTTCAAAATCAAGTATTACATTTTGAGTGAGTGTGTGAGTTGGGATTAACGCCGCTTTGAACGATGTCACGGCGTGTCAGCTTGATGGGAGAAACGCGTGAAGTGCCGAAAAGACAGTATGTGTAAGATACCCATCAGCACTTGTGTATCGTGCAGCTTCATTTATTGATAAAATGTTTCAAATGAAATTATATGTTCAATCTTTTATTTCACGTACTGAAGAGGCCACAGGCCTATAGTACAATTTGAAGAATATACAATTTTATATAATTTATGTACATATCTCACCAAATCACCTCACGTCATTCCACATCGCATCTCAACACAGTCACATAATTTCACACATACAGTACAATACCATACCCTGTAATTTCATACTTTCTATTTTACCATATCACAACTTGTTATATCATACAACATATTGTATAACATCATATCATATTGTATCATTATTATAAGATCATACTATATAGTATTATTTCATATACCATTATCATATCATAACATACCATACATACCATCGTACTATATATCACACCTATATTATATCACATTTCAACATGTCATATCACACAACACATTAGCAATTTCATAGCTTGTCCCATCATATCTTATCATATCATACCATATTATGCCATGTCATTCCATGCCAATTTATATCATATCAATCAATCAATATTTATTCAACACTGGAAGACCGCAAGCCATATATTATGTACACTAAAAAAAACAGTATTTACCCAATTTCTATCATACACATAACATATTGCATCATATCCCCTCATGTATCATATCACACCACAACACTTATCATATCATATCACATCATGTCATGTCACATCATATCATTTCATATACATATAACTATACTAAACCATTTGTAATATCACGTCCAACAATATCATATGACACCCTAATAGTTAAATACCATTTCTAACTCTTTTGTTTGTAGTTTATTCAAATGGCAAATATCTATAAAAGTGTACTTAATGTATATACAGAATAGTTTCCTAATACCAAGCAGCTAAGATTATTCTTTCATAAAGTTCTGTCGGTATAAAGAGACACAATATATGTACATGGAAACATTTTGTAAGCTACTTCTTTTTGTGTTTGACAGCAGTGTAACAAATCTAATAATATTAGGGTACCTGTAATAATAAGCTTGCAGGTATTTTTCTCTAAGGTGTAAATACACTAGACATACAAATAAGAAATGAAATTCATCTTCTACTGAGTTTAAACTACATAGATTACAGATTCTTTCTTCACGAGGAATGTTTGCATAGCGCCCTGTTTCTATTAAAAGGTCGTGAGAAGAAAATCTAAAGCGTGAAAGAGCCGTTCGAAATTTTTTAACATTAACTTTTGATAAATAATCTTCCATAATTATTTCTGATGTAAACATTTTGTAATAAGAGCACTTGTTTGTTAAAGTCAATGATGCAGTCCAAGATTGTAAATAAATATCCTTTAATCTCTGGGTTAATGAAAGTATAATCATTGATTTGGCATACACATTTTGGTTTTGCCAAATATCACCAAAGCCACAACTGAAAAGTAATTCTCTAACACCTGTAACCCAGTTTCTTTTCCCATTATTATCATAAACTATTATCATATTATAACACTTTTTTGGCAATCTATATGAGGGCATGTCAATAAGTCTCAGCCAGTATTTAATAACTTTTATATTTGAATATACATAGAGAGGGAATCTTCCACATTCTCCATACACCACCAAGCTGGAAGTGTTTATTTTAACACCTAGATACTTTTTGCAAACATATAAATGAATCTTTTCTATGACATCAAAGTGCTGTAAACCCCAGACTTCTGCCCCATACAACAAAATATCAAATGTTTTAAAGAATGATTGATAAGAAATGGTTTCTAAAACTTTCAAACTCTTATGGATACTTACAAAGACCTTTCTTACTTGTAAGGCAGCTTGATACAAATGTTTATGCCATGACAAGTTTCTACTGAAGTAAACACCAAGATATTTATAAAATCCTGTAGTTTCTATTTTTGGTCCTTTAAAGGACAAATATTCTTTACTTGCTGAATGACCTCCATTCTTAAATACCAAAACTTTTGCTTTACTCATGTTTACTGTTAGCTTCCATTTATTGCAGTAACTTTCAAGTTCATTAATTTGACACTGCAGTCTTTTGATTGTTGATGAAAAGAGAGCAATATCATCTGCATATAAAAGTAAAAATATCTGTGGAATATCTGGATGGAGCTGAACACCATAATTACAGTTGGTATTTATTTGTACAGCCAGTTCATTTATGAAAAAAGTAAAGAGAAATGGGCACCCTTGTCTTACTCCTAACTGACTAATAAATATTTCTGAAATCTCATTATTGTTTCACACACACACCTTAATATTCTCGTAAATGCTACCTAATAGTTTGTTCATCTTAAAGCTGAGGCCATGTGATCTTAAAAGGTTCCATAGTTTATGTCTCTGCACTGAGTCAAATGCCTTGGCAAAGTCAACGAAGAGCACATAAAGTTTCCCACCCTTGACACTGAGGTATTTGTTAACTAAAACTTGAAGGATAAAAATGTTGTCAATAGTTGAATAGCCCTCTCTAAATCCAGCTTGTTCTTCATTTATTTTGTTGAGGGTATCTGCCCAAAACACTAACCTTTTATTTATTATGTTTGTGAATAGTTTACCAAATATACTTAGCAGTGGAATACCTCTGTAATTGTTTATATTATTTAGATCACCTTGTTTATGTATTGGTACAAGTATCCCTATTGACCATGCATCTAGGAAAAGTTCCATTTTCTCATATAACATTAAATATAAGTTCAAGGTACGGTGCAATGATATCTGAGGAATGTTTAAAAAACTCAGGAATAATCTGATCCATTCCTGGTGATTTGTTGCATTTAAGATGGTGTATACTCTCTAAAATCTCATCTCTGGTAAGAGGGGAATCCAGTATATCATTTGCAAACTGAGTATCTGTTTGAGTCTGAGTATTATCTTGTGAATCCTGGAACTGATTTTCAGGGCTCTGGTCAGTATCTGTGAAAGTAAATAATTCTTTAAAGTAGATGTACCAATCCTTAATGTTGACATTATTTGCCTTTTGATGTTTGCTTAGACTTTTCAGTTCTGACCAGAATAGTTTAGGGTCATGAATGTTATTTTCTAAGGATTGTTGCTTATCATGTAAATATTCTTGTTTCTTTTCTTTGCACACAGCTATATATTTGTTTCTTATGTTATGATATTCTCTAAGTGAGTCCTTATCTTAACATCTCCTGAATTTATTGAGTGCCCTACATCTTTTCTTTTTAAGACCCTCACATTCTGCATCATACCATTTACACAATTGATTTAGCTTTGGATTTCTAACCTTTTTTTGCATGTCTGAGGCCGCTAATTTCAAGGCATCCACTAAGTAATTAATACTTACATCAATATTGGACAATGCTGTATTTACTGATTTATCAAGTAAATCTTGAACTTGGTCAGAAAAGAGCTGATCTCTAAAATTTTGTGATTTGTCATTATCCCAGACAAACTTAAGAAGATGTAGTAGCCTGATCATTCCTTTCTTTTGAGGGTTGGTGTGTTTCAGGTACTCTTAATGTCATAGTTACTGGAAGGTGAACTGAATCTGCGCGAGATTCTACACCAAAGTCTGCAACATTGTCAAATAATGGAGAAGAGGCTATAATATAGTCAATTACATGGAAATTATATGTTAATAAATAAAAGCATGTAGAAGTATTCTTCGAGTGCTGATTAAGTAAAAGTATAGTTTAATGTGTTACATGATATCAATAATGATATTTTCCTTTGAAAATCAAACATATGATGAAATTAACTGGGAGTTGTAGTTCCTTCAGCTCCCCAGTTTATAAAGAACAAATATCTACCAGCAGCTCATTCATTTTAAACGTATTTCACCCGAGAGGAAGGTTTATTTTGCTGCGGGAATATTGCTCGACATGAAGGGGAAGACGTTGCACTTGTGGGCTATTTAATTGATTTGTAAACAACACATGTACTAACATTTATCTTTATAATGTTTGGCATTTGCGATTTATTTGTCGTTGAATATTTCATAAAAATAATGCCCTGAAACATTTGATATTTATTGTCCTCCAATGGAGAGACAGAATCAAAGCCCCATACTGGCATTTAGAAGTGCTACACATGAATATCAAGAATATATGTATGTCAACTTCTTTATTATGAGGAACACAACGTTTCGGAGTAAATGCTTACACCTTCATCAGGTAGGAAAGGAACTATGTTCCCTTCTACTTCTTGCTGTATATACACTGTCTTTTCTTCATATTAAAATTGTTTTGTTATAGAAAACCTGATCATGTAACTATACTGAACAACAAAAGTTCCTGTGACATTGAATAAGATTTAATGAAAAGTTTTGTTTTTTACCAGATCTGAAACAAGTTCGGTTTGCAACAGATAAAAGACTCCTGTAAGTGTTCAAATGGTTGAATGTTCCCTACTGACTTCAGAAAAGGTGTGTTTTCATAAAAAAAAACATGAACATGCCAAAATGTGAATTTACAAATCAATAGCCTGTGTGTCCACCTCTGGTTGCGATGCAAGCAACACACCTCTTCTCATGGAATGGACCAGGCGTCACACAAAGTCCTGTGTGATATCTGTCCAAATCTGCTGGAGCATGTTTCGAAGTTCCTGGAGTGTCTGTGGAACACGTGGTTGACGTCGAAGGCGCCGATCCATCTCATCCCACATGTGCTCGAATGGTGAGAGATCAGGGATGCGAGCCGGGCAGGCGTGGCATTGCGTAATGATGAATAATTGCGTAATTTTGTTGTTTTTCTGAGTGGTTATTGTCAGCACGATGCTAAACAGTGCATATACAATCCCGCTAACGCACATGTTTTTATACCCATTCTTTGGTAGTGAAATGCATTGGGCTTGCATAAAAGTCAACTTTTGCATGGAATACATGCTTTTCTGTAGCAGTTGCGTTTTTGTGACTTGATTCCATACATGTACTACAATATTGGTGTCACAGGAACTTTTGTTGTTGAGTATATTTTTGGAGAGGGCTATCGAAGTTGTGAAAACTTGTGCCCAATCGTTTTCCTTGTGAATAAAATATATTTAAATCATAACTAGATTCGATGTCCGACTGACGACGGCGGACGGCATATGGCTCTACCTCCCGCACCCAGTAAGGGAGTTCCTGGCCCAGATGCCGAGGTCCAAGTTCATTGAGTGTGACTATCAAGGGGCGCAGACATATCTCAGTAAAAACCCTCCAAAAAGAAGTCTACTAACATTTCATGGGCCAGAGGTCCTGTACCAAGTGAAGAGGGTTCTGGATCACCTTGGCGTTCCTTTCTGGCTCAGTTTTGGCACGTGTCTTGGTAAGAGCACCTGTATGGCATTATGTTACGTCACCAACCACCGTTAAGGGTCCCGTGGTTTCTTTAAAGTCTAATAAGAAAGCTTCTGGACTCGAGGAACTCGATAAAAGTATCAATATCTTGTGTGACATTCTCCGGTGGTCAGACAGGCCTGGGCCCCGTTCCACAAAGCGATCGGAGCTCCCATACTTTAACATAGACTTACGGCAGTCTTAGCGCTAAGATCACTTTGTGGAAAGGGGCCCTTGGCACGAAACTTCATTGATAATGTAAGCCGCCCGATGGCGTCATTGGAAATGCGATCGCACTCCGCCAATAACGCACGTTCCAACTGTGGACCTTGTCTTGTCTGTGTACCAAGATGATCCCAAATATATTCTATCGGTGAGAGGTCTCATGACAGCCAGCGTCACTAGGGTACATTATTTATGTTAAGAAGACCCTGTATTGTCGAGCAGTGTGGGTCTGACATTGTAATTTTGAAACATTATCGCCTATGGTTATCTTCTGATATAGGGAGTAAGTAAGTGAGTAAGTTGTGTTTAACGCCTCTTTTAAGAGTATTCTAGTTATATCACGGCGTGTCAGCTTAATGTTGGAGGAAGCACAAAGTGATGCAGGTCTCAGACGTTTACCTCTTCGGTGCTGACAAACCTAGAAACATAATCGGGGCGAACCGGGATTCGAACCCACAATCATAGGGTGAATCGCGGCGCCTTAGACCTTTTTACAGTCAAAAGATGTTTGTACAAACGTTTTTAGCCTGCTTTACCCAAGGTTTTTTACCCTATTCACAATCTAACATTACGTGGATCGATGATATCAATCACTGGATTGTTTGGTCCTGATTCGATTATTTACAGACCGCCGTCGTGTAGCTGGAATATTGCTGAATGTAATCATCCACCATGTATAAATGAGGAAGGGCCATACCCAGAAAGCCCAACCTTCATGTGAATGATTATGCTTGTAGGTACTTTCAATGCATCATTTACACAATCATTACCTTCCACAATGGATATCGTGCGAATGCAGTAAACATGTGTTACTTTATGTTTTAGAAACAGATGGACCAAATAAATTTCAATTTTTTTTCTGGTCCAGACTCGATTATTTACAGACCACCGTCATATAGCTGGAATAGTGCTGAGTGCGGCGTAAAACAACAAACAATAACAACAACAATATAACTATGCATACTTTCCTTTTATCGGCTGTTTATTTCTTATATTCTGATGGAAACGAATAAGGGAACAATGACAAATATAGGGAATAAGCTTTACTGTCAGTACAATTGAAATAGGGGCGGTCGGGTAGCCTAGTGGTTAAAGCGTTCGCTCGTCACGCCGAAGACCCGGATTCGATTCCCGACATGGGTACAATGTGTGAAGCCCATTTCTGGTGTCCCCCGCCGTGATATTGCTGGAATATTGCTAAAAGCGGCGTAAAACCATACTCACTCACTCACATTTGAAATAGCGCGCATACAAATTCAGAACAAGTCACAATCAAATGTTGAGATGTATTTGTGTGCCTTGTTGCCAATGTGTATTTGGTAGACAAGCCTGGGAACCCACGATAGCATATCATTTACTCTGTATGAAACTAAGTGTTCCCTTAGTCATTTCCATCAGTATATATAATCAAGATGTGACCAGGCTCCTCTTATAAGAAACATACAAATAATGAGTTTTAAACTTAATTTCTAATATACAGCTTTATGTTTTACCTTTCCGAAAAGCTACTCAGTTGAAACAGCACCAATCTAATATAACAAATTGTATCTTACTGGACTTCTGTTATGCATAAGAGATTGACAGTGAACCGGACGTTGACATTGTGCCAAACTATATTCTCAAACAATGTGTTTATCAGGTTGGTATCGACAGTGTGGTTTCATTCCCTATGCCGGTGATATAGACATAGAGATTCCCATTCAGCGCTACAGTACAGGCATCCTGCCGGCGTTTTTGAAGGTCGGGTTTCAACTCCTGCATGTCAAGGGGAAGGTGAGCCTGTATGTTCTTTTTTTATAACTCTTCTTTATGGAATTCGGGTTTTAACTGTTCTTTACTGTATTTTATGGTAAAAGGGTTTCAACTCGTTCTTTGCCTTTTTTATGGCAGTCGGGTTTTAACTCTTTTTAACAGTATTTTACGGTATTCGGGGTTCAACTCTTCCTTACGGTGCCTTTGCATGTGTTTGTGATGGGTGCCACGGGTGGGGCAGGATACGCTCACCATTACGGGAATACCTGGTATCATTACTATTTGATGGTGATTCATAAGCACATGCTCATGATATAGTCGGGATTGTACAATCGATTATGCAATTCTATTGGATATGGAAAGGGTTTTGTTGCTGTTTCACGGTATTCGCTACGCTACTTTATGGTGTTCTATTTTTAACTCTTCTTTACAATATTTGAGTTTTTAAGTCTTCTTTACAGTAGTTTATGGTATATGTGTTTCATTTCTTGTTTATGATAATTTATTTTGGTATTCCATTTCTTAATTGCATTTTGAGATATTCAACTTATAGCTCTTCTTTACAGTATTTGGGTTTCAACTCCTTTATGGTATCCGGGTTTCAACTCTTCTTTATGATATTTTATGGTATTCAGGTTTTGACTCTTTCTTTGTGATGTTTTATGCTATTTGGGTTCAACTCTTTCTTTGTGGTATTTTATGGTATTCAGGTTTCAACTCTTTCTTTGTGGTATTTTATGGTATTCGAGTTTCAACACTTTCTTTGCGGTATTTCATGGTATTCAGGTTTCAACTCTTTCTTTGCTGTATTTTATGGTATTTGGGTTTCAACTCTTTCTTTGCGGTATTTTATTGTATTCGAGTTTCAACACTTTCTTTGCGGTATTTCATGGTATTCAGGTTTCAACTCTTTCTTTGCTGTATTTTATGGTATTCGGGTTTCAACTCTTCCTTTTCTGTATTTTATGGTATACATGTGTTCAACGTAAACGCAGTACAAATTGCAAGAAAAGTTCACTACACAATACACGGGAGAGGAGCGTCCAAACACCGCCTTCCTAAAAAACACAGTAGAAATAAACAAAATAAAACATGTTGACACTACGGAATCTCTGAACTGTGTATAAACCTATTCTGTCTAAGCCAGCTGTCATCCAAAGTCTGGCTGTCCTACATTAAAGGTGTGTAGTTCTTCCCACTGACAAGGCCTCAAATATCAGCCATTGTATGTAGCATCACAATATTAAGTGTTTGATCAAAGAACTTGGTACGAGTGACATGAAAAATGCATTTATGAAGTCAGGGTGTTAACTGAGGAAGAAATCTGCCAAACTCAAGCAACATTACTTTCAACTTTTTGCTTGACGCTTAAATCTGAAGACATATCCATTCCTCATTTGTACTGAATGCCAAAGCTCTATAAACATTATGGCCAGGCCCGACTTGAAGAAGGAGAAGAAGAAGAAGTCTTTTATTTGTACCAAGGCAACTGGCATACCCATTCCTCATTTGTACATTTGAAATAGTGTGGTGCGTGAAAAAAGGTAAAATCAGGTACAAATTTACAGATTTTCGTAAGTATAAGTAAAATACTATTCAATTGGTAAGGAATGTTAATATTTAAAATATCCTTGCAAGTTGTAGATTCTTTTCTCACTCCATTGTAGATATCTGATAGTTTCCAAATGGCTTTTAAAGCTCATCACATCAACATCGATGTATACTTCGTTTATGAGGAGAAGACATATCTATGGCTAGGATCAACCGACGACCTCAATGGCAAGAAGTATAAGTGAGTGTTAAAAATACGAATCTCCTACCCCATCCTACAAAATCCAATCTGTGCTTTTTTGGAAACGTGTTTCCTAGCTTCTAGCCTAACTATTTAAAAACTGACTTCAGTATGTTTTGCTTGTGTATTGTACTGTGTTGATCTGCGTGTGCACATCTGGGTTTGTGTTCATACATGAACGCAAAATAATAATATAAATATAAAATGCAGCACAAGCCCCACCCACTCTATTATCATGAAACAGTAGTCTTCTAGTGGGCGTGGCCTATTTTTCAGGTTTATGAATACATAAAGCACAAACAATGCTTGGTTAACCAATGAAATGCCATGGAATCACTTCCAATTATATGTATGTGTACAGAAGGATATAAGCATGACTATTATTCCAGATACATTTTTCCAAAGTTTGACACTTGCTGGACTGACTTCATGGGTTGCCGACTGCGCATCCCCTGTCCTACTCTGCCCTACATCACTGCCGCCTATGGCAAGAACTGGAACACTTCAGTGAAGCAGTGGGACTGGAGGGGAAGCGGTAGTAACGCGCAGAAGAACGGGGTCTGGCCAAAGGAGGAATGGCAAACTGTGATACAGAAGGCACACTAGTGGGTCAATATCAGTAAATCAGAGCTACTGTACTGGAGGTCAGCTCATCATTAAAATGGGCAAACGTGTCGGCATGCCTTCATGAATATATCTTACACATGTACCGTGTCTTCAATTCAATCTGGAAACACGACAGACCGACGGAGTTCCCTTATTTAGATATAACACGCCAAGGCAGGAAAATAACAAATGACACAGGTTCGGAACAGACAAGTACATAAGATGAATAAGTATTCGTTTCCTGACACCGCACAGTAGTACTCCCGCCTGGCGATGGAGGCCACAAGGGATATCACAAGCTTATTTGTCATTTTATTTTTGTAATATTCATAAATGAGTTTAAGAGATTAAAATTGCTGAAAATCAGTTACTTGTTTCATAATTGTTAATTTGTGCAGGAAGCGTATGAAACAAAACTGTTTTTGGCTATATTTCATGCTTGCAGATAAAGTACTGTGACACTTTAAAATGTTGAAACATATCGCAGGCTTTTCTCATGTTGATGAAAAAAAACCTTGAAATTTATTTGGTCCATCTGGTTCTAATAAATAAAGAAACACATGTTTACTGCATTCGCACGATATCTATTGTGGAAGGTAATGATTGTGTAAATGATGCATTGAAACTACCTACAAGCATAATCATTCACATGAAGGTTGGGTTTATCGGTATGGTCCTTCCTCATTTATACATGGTGGATGATTACGTTCAGCAATAATCGTCGAATCAGGACCAGACAATTCAGTGATTGATATCATGAACATCGATCCACGCAATTGGATACTATGACATGCATCAACCAAGTGAGCGAGCCTGACCGCCCGAACCTGTCAGTCCTCTCACAACAAGCATAGTCGTCTTTATACGACAAGCTGAAGACCTATTCTAACACGCATCTTCACGGGGTGGATGGCTGATAGCTGTCATTTCGTATCTTCGTATTATCGAGTGATTTTGTTCCATCCTCATCCTCCATCCTACATAACTTAATTAGGGCGAGAGTACGAAGGCACGATACGATGACACGAAGGCAAACCAATTCACTCACTCGAAAACAAGGGTAAATATATTTGACTTTACTTAACTATGAACTCATACAGGGAAATAATAGCAATCCTTTATGACTGAGTGAGTGGCTTGGATTTGACGCCGCTTTAAACGGTATTCCTGTTATGTCAAGGCGTGTGAAAACCTGAAGTGATGCAGTGAGCAAGGGTATGGCGATGATAAACCTAAGAGTAATTGGGGCGAACCGTTACTCGAACCCACAATCATAGGTTTCTGGCGTGCACAAGTGACGCAACTCTGCAAAGAGAATTGCGGCGCCTTAGACGACGGGGCCAACCGCGACATCACATTGTTCTAAAGAAATTCACAGCTACCAGCATGAATAAAACAGTTCTTGGTGCCCCTTGCCACGATATCACTTGAATATTGACAAAAGCAGTGAAAAACCTCACTCACTCATAATTTAATTCAAACTTAAATGTTTGAAAGAAGGACATGGCGTTTTCTTGTGGATAATGTTAGTGATTATTTCATTATTACATGACCGTATGCATTTAGTTCCACATGTGTTCGACAGGGCTAAGGTCTGATGGCCAGACTGTCCACTCCATGCGGGCCATGGTCTCCTGCTGTATGTAGACATCAACGACCCTGGGACGATGAGGTCGTGTGTTATCGTCCATGAAGATCAAGTCCGGTCCGATTGCACCAGTATACTGTCTCACGTCACGTACACATCCTCAATGTGATCCCTGTAGCACACACCTGTCATCGTGCCCCACTGTAGGACATGGACACCAGATCTGCTGATCCCACCAAGAAATCATAATCGAGCCGCCCCCAGAGCAGCCATGTTCGGCTACGTTGGAGACCTGAAATCTGCTTGTCTACGCCACACTCGGACACGACGATCTTTGAAGTATTGACACCAGCTCGATTCATTAGTAAAAGGTACTGGAGCCCAGTCCTGGTCTGTCCAACTGATGTAATCTTCAGCCCAATCAAAACGTATCTGCCTGTGATATCGGGTCAGTGGGATTCGAATGTGTGCCCTTCGTGATCAACCTCACGGAGACGACTATGCACTCTCTGAGTAGAAACGTTAACGCCACATGCGTTCCACAGGTCGTTTATGAGTGTGGTGGCAGTCACGAAGTGATGACGTTTTGCTCCAATCAGGAGAAACCCGTCGTCCCCCTGTCTGGTGGGGCGCTGTCAACCACATGCATGTCGCTGGATGGCTGATCCAAACGTCTGGTATTAATTCCATTCCCTGACTACACTTTGGATGAAGCAAAAGACGTTTGCAACGTGACGTTTTGTTCACCAAGTTTCAAGTATGCCAAGTTTCATCTGCTTAAATATTCGGTCATTGAGGGGGCACACGTGCATTCAATTATTGCTGTCTTCAGTAGCAAGTGTTACTGTGCTCTCTGATATTGATGTGCAACATCTGTCACCATACATCCAAACACACTCATGTTTACAAGCACCTCGTGCATGTCGTGCCCATGACCGCATGCCTCTGTCCATTCGATCTGAAACTGAGGTCCTATAGGTGTTACCAATCATTATGTACCAGCATATTCTAACATTTATGTATTGGGGGCGGTTGGGTAGCCTAGTGGTTAAAGCGTTCGCTCGTGACGTTCGCTTTTGCAAACTTTGAGTTGTATATCGTCGCATAAAACAAACAAATACAAATTAATTGATATGCCTTTCAGGCAAAAGCTATTATCCATCTCCTGTGTTACCGATAATTGTTATATTAATGCAAAAGTACTAAAGAATTTCGGACATTTGTTTTAAGATCTACACTCTTCTATCTCCATTTCTATTTTCTTCAACACACGTCACAATTTGAGTGCAATAATCTAAGAAGCGACGTGAAACCCCATTTCACGTCACCTCACCTTTATTGTCATTATTTAATCTCTGATGTGACAAATCGGATGTGTCGAAGTAAGGGTTGTCTCGAACAGTCCCAAACATGTACTTCCAGCACAAATTTACTTTGCTAAGTCGATCTCGCATCAACTCATCGGTCAACACTGTTCAATCAACAGGCCGGAAAATTGCCCTGCATTCATCGTGTCAAAGCCATGTAATAGGTTTTCCTTATCTACCATTCTTCATATCTATAAGGACTCCAACCTTCAGTTATTTAAGGATTGATCTACGTTTTTTGAGCTTTAATCGAGTCACAAATTGTATAAAAATCGGGTATAAATTTATAATTACTAAGTATGTGTTATAAACCTAATTTGGTCAGTTTTCATAAGGCTTACCGTAATATGACCCGTGAAGATCCGGGGTAGAATAGGTCTTCAGCAACCCATGGTGACCCGTGAAGATCCGGGGTAGAATAGGTCTTCAGCAACCCATGGTGACCCGTGAAGATCCGGGGTAGAATAGGTCTTCAGCAACCCATGGTGACCCGTGAAGATCCGGGTTAGAATAGGTCTTCAGCAACCCGTGCTTGTCATAAGAGGCGACTAACGGGATCGGGTGGACAGGCTCGCTGACTTGGTTAATACATGTCTTCGTATCCCAATTGCGTGGATCGATGCTCATGACATCAATGACTTGATTGTCTGGTCCAGACCGCGGTCATGCAGTTCGAATATTGCTGAGTGCGGCGTTAAACAACAAGCAAAGAATAAACATGGCTTGGGAAATACATGTATCCTTGGAAACGCGTGTACATTTCCGTGAAATTCTGGAAAACTGCCTCAGTAAATATTATTCAAAGCCAACATGAAGTCGTACTGTGTACCTCTCTTGTTCTGTTGTAAAGATCAGTATCTACATGAGGACCAAACAAATATTATCACCTTTCATTAATTAGAGTGAGTGAGTGAGTGGGTTGGGTTTAACGTCGCTTTTTACAGTATTCCAGTTATATCACGGGATGTCAGCTTAATGTGGGAGGAAAGCACTGGTATGGTATGGTGCTGACAAACCTAGAAACATAACCGGGGCGCACCGGGATTCGAACCCACAATCATAGATTTCTGGCGTGCCCAAGGAACGCAAATCTGCACAGCGAATCGCGGCGCCTTAGACGACTGGGCCACCCGTGCCCCCAGATTATTGTGACTGATCATGAGACATGATAAACCGGGGGGCAAACGAAATTATACGTCTCAGCTGATTTTATTAGATATTTAAATTAACTGCACTGGCCCTTCATTTCAAACACGTGTGGTTGCAAATTTATTTCTAACCAAGTCTTTCTTGAACCAATTTATTTTTACACAACATTACCCAGTCGCAATTTGCTTTTTACAAATTGTTGCAAAAATGAGTCAAGGTTAAATAGACATCAAAATTAACAACAGTTACAATTAATTACATAAAAACAAACTCGGTATACTTTCATATGACAGGTTATTTCAAAACTGTTTCTGAACATGCAGCTTCGAAAGAAGGAACCGAAAATTGTATTTTGCTGACAAGACAGATTCTACAAGACGTTGAGCATGCCCTACGGACTGTTACTATAGGGAGATTTAACCTGTGGACACATTATGTTTAAAGGGCAAGTTCACACGGAAATGAACCAATTTTTCTTGTACTTTTTCCACATTAAAAGTGTTAACATAGAAGTGTCATAGACAAAAATATAAAAACATCATATTTAATTAACATATTTTTTGCATTAAAACGATTTATATTTTTCACATTTACTAAGTGTTCTATTTCCATAACAAAAACACCATGGCTTATGCCCCTTGCAATATGACGTCATTGGTGCCAATTGATAAACATTATGACGTCATCATGCTTTGTTAGAGCCGCTTCACGTGGTGTAGGTACAGTTTTGTGATTTTAGCGTCTCAGATGCCAGCCAGAATTGTGTTATACTGAGTCACCACTGCGCCGGAGTGTGTCGTAGACCATGTTGTTTTACATAAAAACTGGTCCTTGATATCTTTTGCGTTGAGAATAGACAGGGACCCAGTTGAATTAGCACCAATTACGTCATAATCTAAGGGGGATAACTCAGGCCTATTATGCTCGTAAAACGAAGGCCTCATAACGGCATATCATTTTAACACTATTGTGAGCTTCCTACTTTCACTGTGAGAAAAAATGAGTGTATATTTTCAAACACAGATACTAACTAATTCTAAAATTGCGTTTTGTTTAGAAAAAGAAAGAAAGTGATTTTTGCGTGTACACTTCCCCTTTAACTATGTGTTGACTGCATGGACAACGCCCCTCACACTGTCAACGTAGTGTTCATATTATCCGTCCGAAAACGATCAAGGGCAACTCCCGATTTCACAAGAGCGTCCCACAGAATCTGTTGAATCTTGGCTTTGGTACCTACGACTTCAGCTTTCATAATGTAAATCAAAGCGACCAAGCCATTTTCATATTCATAAAAAAATCGATTTTACGATTCCGACTTTCAAGAGCAGGTGTTTATTAATCAATAACCCAGTAGTGACGACACCAGGAGTTCGGGAAAAGATGAGCGTATCCTGCCCTACCGGAAATCTACATTGCTGGACCTTCGAAGTACTCGTCACACTGAAGCAATACTATTGCATTGGTTGTACATATTGTAAGAGTATCGCAATGGTGTTTACCGCCTGCGCACCTAACACCACTCTTGCTATAGGCAACATCTTATCGGTGAAAATATATAGAGGATATTTCATATGTCGAGTGAAATACCATGGTAACATCGAGTGGCGTAGCTATGAGTGAAAACTATCCTTTTCACCCGTCACGAGATGAGAGGAACATCATATTTCACTCGACACATGGAATATCCTATTTATTATACACTTTTTGTGTAGTTGTCTTCCGGAACTTTTATTATTCCATAACAAATGTAAAACCCTGAAACGTAAATTCTTCCTACCAATCACACAAGGACGGTGAAGGGAGGAGGGTGGTGGTGAAGGGAGGGAGCACACCCCCTTTGTGGGTGAAGAAGTAATATTCTTCAAAACGGCCCTTTTCAGGGCCACCCATCTCACCCAAAAGACAACTATCATCCTTTGCTTTGACGACCCTCCCACCCAAACCAAGAACCCACCCCCTCCTCTTCCCTCCCTCCCTCCCTCCCTTCACCACCACCCTCCCTTCACCACCACCACCACCTTTTCTATGTTTAGAACAACAACAACAACAAAATATTTTTGACGCGCTTCTTTCAATGTCGATCCTGTTCACCTTTTACGTGCGTGTCTAACACCACTCTTTCAAAAGGCAACATCTAATCGGTAAAAATATATGGAGGATCTTTCATGTGTCGAGTGAAATACCATGTTTCTCTCATCTCGTGACGGGGTAGGGGAGGAGATATGTTCACGAATGACGTAGCCACTTGTGAAAAATCTGCTTCTCACCCGTCACGAGATGAGAGAAACATGGCATTTCACTCCACACATGAAATATCCTATTTATTATATACTTTTCGTGAAGTTGTCTACCGGAACTTTTATTATTCTTTTACAAATGTGAAACCTTGAATCGTAAATTCTCCCTACCTAACACACAAGGACGGTTACCACCCCTTGTATTTGAGACTCAAAAGGTAGTTTCGTGTTTGCAAAATCTTAAAATAATATAAACAAAAGGTACAAAAAATATTTAGTAGTACACAAATTCTGTATCATACATATAGATATCACTATATACAAAATCAGCATTAACAGAAAATATTCTTGAAAACTTGGAGACCGCTGTTGGAAGCGAAAGAATACACACTGGTCAAATAAGAAAAATGGCGTTTTGTGAAACGAACGGTCTCGATTGACGAGTTAATCACATCAGTGAAAATATAACTTTTCTCAACTTCAGAATACTCAGTCTTTCACACTGAAGTAAATTATAAATAGTGTTTCTAAATTAAAGTTTCTTAATCACATACACGTGGTCTGTCCGCGCCACATAAAACAGCAGTGACCTAACAACCTAGCTTCACACTAATGACTAATGAAGGTATATTTTTACACCTGTGCTATGTCACTACCTTGTACGATAAATCACCTCAATGACCACATCCTGAAGTGATAACGAAGCTAATGTTTGGAGCACCGGATGGTATGTGAGGATGGCACAACGGAAGTGTCAAACAGCAGCTGATCCAAGATACGGGTCCTCTCTGTAACAGGCTGTAAATAATTCATGTACATCACTTACACTTCATTTACATATAACATCGTTGTTGACAAGGTCCGCGAATGCTTTGATATTTTCGTGGCAGGTTGCGAAATAATGTTGCAGTGGAACCCTATTCTCCGGAAACTTCCGCCATTTTACAAATCTATGAATACACTGAATATATCTGTATCTTGGTGGGCTGGTGTTAGACTTTTTTGAGGGCTATGTTTATATCTGTTTCTGCCATGAGTTATCGTCCCTGCCCCCGTCCCTGGGGAATGTCTTACAACAATATCAGTATCAGGTGTGACCACCATTTGCGTTGATACAGGCGAGGCAGCGGCGGCGCATTGAAGACACCACATGAGCCCGTGGGATGTTCTTCCAAATATCAACCAAAGATTGGAAAAACTGAATAGCATTACCGGCTGGTTCTGGTCCTGTCGTAGGCGTCTCATCCCAGCCATGTTCTACAGGGAAGGGGCCTAGAGAAACAATCAACAATCTTATGTCGCCTTAAAACGTCTGTTTGGCAGTCCATATTTTTTATGTTTTCTTTCATCTCCAGCCTCAATCAGCAAGAGGTCGGGCGAGCGAAATAACATGTAAAACAAATAATAGCAACATTAGCATAAACTAATTTTCTAATTGTGTAACTTATTTCTTGACATTTTAAAGTTGTTATTTGTTACAAGTCTTCAAATTAATTTATCACTTTGATCTAGTCGCTTTGCTTCGGAAGCGAATTTTTGATAAACATAGCTGAAGAAAGATCAAGCTCGCCAGGGTTTTTGTGCAATGGTAGTATTATTTATTTGTATTTTTGTTATCACATCGTACCATAGTTTTACACTGTGGCGAGGAAAACATTTTATTATTTCACGTCAGAATGAATATCGGGTCTGGCGGGAGACGGGAAAATTCGGACGGCCGTACAACACGTTGGCGGGTATTGTACTATCCTGCTGCAGCAAAGGATAGAACATGATCTCGAAAATGTTGCCCTGTAGCCTGTACCATTTTACTTGCCATTAACAATGATGAGGTATGTTCTCCCTTGAGCTGTGGTGCCACCCCATACCATTACACTTCCACCTCCACATTGACGACGTTGAGTAACGCAAGCGTCGCTAAAACGTTCTCCTGGACGCCGGCCAACCGATGCACGACAGTCAGAGCCGTCAAGATGATACATGGACTGATCTTTGAACAGTATACTGTCGCAGTCTTGTCATCTCAACCTCAGGATTAAGCTAAGTCTGTTAGGACTGGTCCTTTACCACAAAAGGTAAATCTCATTTACTCATATACAAGCCATCTCTTATCCACTGTGTAACAACTGAGGTACCTGCAACTGCGGCATCTGACAACTTGAGTAGCTGACTAATGGGGTATCTGACGAACGGCGTAGCTGACAACCGGGTTTATCTGACGATATGGGCTATGACCGAAAAGTGAGTGAGGAAGTTAGTTTGGTATTATGCCGCTGTTGGCAATATTCCAGCAATATCACGGCAACCAGCGTCTTCGGCGTGACGAGCGAACGGTTTAACCACTAGGCTACCCGACCGCCCCAATACACAAAGATTAGAATATGCTGGTACATAATGATTGGTAACACCTCAGTTTCAAAACGAATGGACAGAGGCATGCGGTCATGGGCACGATATGCACGAGGTGCTTGTAAACATGACTGTGTTTGGATGTATGGTGACAAATGTTGCACATCAATATCAGAGAGCACAGTAACACTTGCTACTGAGGACAGCAAGAGTTGAATGCACGTGTGCCCCCTCAATGACCGAATATTTAAGCAGATGAAACTTGGCATACTTTAAACTTGGTCAACAAACGTCACGTTGCAAACGTCTTTTGCTTCATCCAAAGTGTAATCAGGAAATGGAATCAATACCAGACGTTGGAATCAGCCATCCAGCGACATGCACGTGGTTGACAGCGCCCCACCAGATAGAGGGAAGACGGGTTTCTCCTGATTGGAGCAAAACGTCATCACTTCGTGACTGCCACCACACTCAGAAACGACCTGTGGAACGCATGTGACGTTAACGTTCCTACTCAGAGAGTGCATAGTCGTCTCCGTAAGGCTGATCACGAAGGGCATGCATTCGAATCCCAATGACCCGTAGGCAGACACGTTTTGATTGTGCTGAAGATTACGTCAGTTGGATAGACCAGGACTGGGTTCCAGTACATTTCACTGAAGAATCGAGCTAGTGTCATACTTCACAGATCGTCGTGTCCGAGTGTGGCGTAGACAAGCAGATTTCAGAACTCCAACGTAGCCGAACATAGCCGCTTCGGGGGTGGCTCAATCATAATTTCTGGGTAGCAGATCTGGTCTCCTTGTCCTACAGCGCCGAACGATGACAGGTGCGTTCTACAGGGACCACATTAGGGTTGTGTTCGTGAGACCCTATGCTGGTGCAATCGGATCGGACTTCCTCATGGACGATAACGTACGGCCTCATCGAGCCAGGGTCGTTGATGTCTACATAGAGCAGGAGAGGAGACTATTGTCTGCATGGAGTCTGGCCACCAGAACTAACATGTGGAACTAAATGCATACCCCATCCCCACCCTCCACCCCCTCCCTCCGGCAACTCTATAGGAACTCGGCAGTGCTGTTACTAAAGAGTGGAACAATATAGTATTTTTCGGGGTGGGAGTATGTCTCTAAACTTCAGGAATTCTTTTTTTATGCTTTTCTGCTTCACTAAACATTTGCTCGACATGAACAGGAGGTCAAGATGACACAAGTCTTAAGTGTCATCTCGAACTCCTGTTCATGTAATTATATGCAGAGGAGTAAAATTGTATTTTTTGCGTTAAAGATGATTGTGTGCGTGCGTGCGTGCGTGCGTGCGTGCGTACGTGTGTGGTCATTGTTCTTGTACAGAGTATTGCTAGTCCACTGAAATACCATGCCGCATTCAAACATGAATACCCAGACACAGTATACCAACTCTGAACAGATCAGTCTTTGTTTTATTCCTTTATTGCCGAGCGGCAGACAGGATAACAACAAGTAACATCTTTTGGTATGACGAGGGCGGGCATCGAACCGCCACCCCCTGTTTCTGGACAGAGCTCTATTCAGCAGACCACGAGGGCGGTCATAATATGAAATATTCCCTTACATTATCCAAAAGAAAAAGCCATTTCATTAGCACATCACATAGACATATTTCTTTCGAACATTTTGAAGTTTGAATTAAATTATGAGTGAGTGAAGGTTTTCACTGTTTTTGCCAATATTCCAGTTATATCATGGAAGGCGCACCAAGAACTGTTTTGTTCATGTTGGTAACTGTGAACAATGTTATGTCGCGGGTGATCCATTCGTCTAAGGCGCCGCAATACTCTTTGCAGAGTTGCATCCCTTGTGCACGTCAGAAACCTATGATTGTGGGTTCGAGTCACGGATCACCCAAATAATATTTTTAGGTTTTTCAGCACCACACCCTTACTCATGGCTAAATGTCTGATACCTGCATCACCTGCATCAGCTCGGATTTTCCTCTCACATCAAGCTGACACGCCGTGATATAACAGGAATACTGTTTAAAGCGGCGTCAAATCCAACCCACTCACTCACTCAGTCATAAAGGATTTCTTTTATGTCCCTGTACGTGTTCATAGTTAAGTAACGTCAAATAAATTTATGCGTTTGATCGAGTGTGAGTGAGTTGGTTTGCCTTCGTGTCAACGCATCGTGCCTCTGTACTCTTGCCTTCATTAAGTTATGTAGGATCGAGGATGAGGATGGAACAAGATCACTTGACGATACGAAGATACGAAATGACAGCAATCAGCGATCCAAACGTGAACATGAGTGTTAGAATACGTCTTTAACTTGCCGTATAAAGACGACTATGCTTGTTGTGAGAGGACTAACGGAATCGGGTGGTCAGGCTCGCTGACTAGGTTGATGCATGTCATCGTATCCCAATTGCGTGGATCGTTGTTCATGATATCAATCACTGGATTGTCTGGTCCTGATTTGATTATTTAGAGACCGCCGTCGTGTAGCTGGAATATTGTTGAACGTAATCATCCACCATGTATAAAAGAGGAAGGGCCATACCCAGAAAGCCCAACCTTCATGTGAATGTTTATGACAATCAATACCTTCCACGGTGGATATCGTGCGAATACAGTAAACATGTGTCACTTTATTTATTACATCCCGATGGACCAAATAAATGTTCCATTTCTTTGTCACAAAAATGATAAAAGTTTGCAATTTGTTTCAACATTTTAAAGTGTCACAGTACTTTATCTGCAAGCGTGAAATATAGACAGATTTGTTTCATACGCTTTTTGCACAAATTGAGGACAAATATACAAAAAGTAACTGATTTCCATCAATTTTAATCTCTTAAACTCATTGATGAATGTTAAACAAATAAGATAAAATAAAATGACAAATAAGCTAGTGATATCCCATGTGGCATGGCGGCAGGAAGCGAATACTTATTTATCTCATATACTTGTCTGTTCCGAAAATGTGTCATTTGTTATTTTCCTGCCTAGGCTTGTTATTTCTAAATAAGTGAACTTCGTCGATCTGTCGTGTTTCCAGATTGAATTGAAGACACGGAACATGTGTAAAAATATTTTTATGAAGACATGCAGACTCGTTTGCTCTTTTTAATGGTGAGCTGACCTCCAGTACAGTAGCTCTGATTGACCAACTGGTATGTCCTCTGTATCACAAAGATCGCCTCCGTGGTTCGATCCGGGGTTTGATCCCCAGCCGCGTCATACCAAAAGACGTTAAAAGATGGTACTTGTTGTTACCCTGTCTGACGCTCGGCATAAAACAAAGACTGGTCGGCTCGGAGTCAGTATACTGTGTCTGAGTGGGGTATTCATGTTAAACTGCGGTAGGTATCTAGTACAGGCAGCCACACACACACACACACACATACACGTGCATGCACGTCGCTATATAAGTGCATAATCTTGGACGCGACGTTAAACCCCATTTCACCTCACCACCTCTGTATCACAGTTTGCCATTCTTCCTTTGGCCAGACCCCGTTCTTCTGCACGTTACCCGCGCTTCCCTTCCAGTCCCACTGCTTCACTGAAGTGTTCCAGTTCTTGCCATAGGCGGCAGTGATGTAGGGCAGAGTAGGACAGGGGATGCGCAGTCGGCAACCCATGAAGTCAGTCCAGCAAGTGTCAAACTTTGGAAGAATGTATCTGGAATAATAGTCATGCTTATATCCTTCTACCTGAGTGATATTATTAGAAGTATAACGTATTTAAATACTATCAACATTAATTACCAGCAGAACGGACTAAAGACCACCAGCAACCAAAGCAGGGCCGCCCAATAGGCATGAGGCCCCAGTAGCATGCAGTGATGAGCATCATGTGTGAGTAAGTGAGGTAAAAAGGTCAACATGACATCAGCCTCATCTCAGCCATAAGTGTTGCCTGCAAACTGTCATCTTTCAGAGTGAGTGAGTATGGTTTTCGACGCTTTTAGCAATGTTCCAGCAATATCACGGCGGGGGACACGAGAAATGGGCTTCACACATTGTACCCATGTCGGGAATCGAACATATGTCTTCGGCGTGACAAGCGAACGCTTTAACCATTAGGCTACCCGACCGCCCCCGTAATGTTTAAGAAGCTACAAATGAAGGCCAGTGAACCACTGAGCAAAACGTCTTGTATACATACATATAATTGGAAGTGATTCCATGGCATTTGATTGGTTAACCAAGCATTGTTTGTGCTTTATGTATTCATAAACCTGAAAAATAGGCCACGCCCACTAGAAGACTACTGTTTCATGAGTGGCTGATAATAGAGTGGGTGGGGCTTGTGCTGCATATTATATTTATATTATTATTTTGTGTTCATGTATGGACACAAACCCAGATGTGCACACGCAGATTAACACAGTACAATACACAAGGAAAATATACTGAAGTCAGTTTTTAAATAGTTAGGCTAGAAGCTATGAAACACGTTTTGAAAAAGCACAAATGGAATTATGCAGGATGGGGTAGGAGATTCGTATTTTTAACACTCACTTATACTTCTGGCCATTGAGGGCGTCGGTTGCTCCTAGCCATAGATAGGTCTTCTCCTCATACACGAAGCACACATCGATCTTGATGCCATGAGCTTTAAAAGCCATTTCGAAACTATCAGAAATCTACAATGGAGTGAGAAAAGAATCTACTACTTGCACGGATATTTCAAACGTTAACATTCCTTACTAATTGAATAATATTTTACTTATATTACGTAAATCTGTAAATTTGTACCTGACTTTACCTTTTTTCATGCACCACAATAATTCAAATGTATGCATTGTATATGGGCCAGTGGTCTTGGTACAAATTAAAGACTTCTTTTTCGTCTTCTCCTTCTTCAAGTCGTGCCTGGCCATAATGTTTATAGAGCTTTAGCATCCAGTACAAATGAGGAATAGATATGTCGTCAGATTTTAGCATCAAGGAAAAAATTGAAAATAATGATGCTTGAGTTTGGCAGATTTCTTCCTCAGTTAACACCCTGACTTCATAACTGGCATTTTTCATGTCAATCGTACCAAGTTCTTTGATCAAACAATTAATATAGTGATGCTACATACAATGGTTATGTTTTTGAGGCCTTGTCAGTGGGAAGAACTACACACATTTAATGTAGGGCGGCTAGATTTTGTATGACAGCTGGCTTAGACAGAATTGGTTTATTCACAGTTCAGAGATTCCGTATTGTCAACATGTTTTTTATTTGTTTATTTCCACTTTGGATGGCGGTGTTTGGACGTTCCTCTCCCGTGTATTGTGTTAAAAAGTGTTGAAATCCGAATACCATAACATACCCTGAAGAAAGAGTTGAAATCTGAAAACCGTAACATACCCAGGAGTAAGAGTTGAAATCCGAATACCTTAAAATACCTTAACAAAATTGAGACCGGAATACCTTAAACTACCATAAAGAAGAGTTGAAACCTAGATACCATAAAATAGCGTAAAATAGAGTTGAAATCCAAATACACTAAATTACTGTAAAGAAGAGTTGAAACCCGAATACCACAAAGAAGAGTTGAAACCCGAATACTATATAATACTGCAGAGAAGAGATGAAAATCGAATGCCGTGTAGAAGAGCTATAAGTTGAATATATCAAAATACCATTTAGAAGAGTCAGAAATGGAATACCAAAATACATTATCATAAAGAGGAAATGTAACCCAAATACCGTAAAATACCACAAAGAATACTTAAATACTCAAATATGGTAAAGAAGAGTTAAAAACCAAACACCATAAAATAGCGTAAAGAAAGAGTTGAAACGCGAACACCGTAATTAAAGCAACAAAACCCTTTCCCTATCCAATAGAATTGTATAATCGATACCATGAGGATGTGTTTATGAATCGCTATCAAATAGTTATGATACTAGGTATTCCCGAAATGGGGAGCGTATCCTGCCCCACCGCTGGCACCCATCACAAACACATGCAAAGGCACCGTAAGGATGAGTTTAACCCCGAACACCGTAAAATACCGTAAAAAAAGAGTTAAAATCCGAATGCCGTAAAATAAGGCAAAGAACAGGTTGAAACCATAATACCATAAAATACAGTAAAGAACAGAAGAGTTAAAAAAAGAACATACAGGCTCACCTTCCCCTTGACATGCAGGAGTTGAAATCCGGCTTCCAAAAACGCCGGCACGATGCCTGTACTGTAGCGCTGAATGGGAATCTCTATGTCTATATCACCGGCATAGGGAATGAAACCACACTGTCGATACCAACCTGATAAACACAATGTTTGGAGTATGTATTTTGGCACAATGTCAACGTCCGGTTCACTGTCAATCTACGCCGTGATATAACTGGAATACTGTTAAAAGCGGCGTTAAACCCAACTCACTCACTCACTCACTGTCAATCTCTTATGCATAACGGAGGTCCAGTAAAATACAAGTTGTTATATCAGATTGGTGCTGTTTTAACTGACTAGCTTTTTGGAAAGGAAAGGAAAAACATAAATCTGTGTATTAGAAATTTAGCTTAAAACTCATTATTTGTATGTTTCTTATAAGTGTAGCCTGGTCACATCTTGATTATATATATGAAATAAACTGCCGATCAAAAGAAAGTATATACTGTTATATTGCTGTTGTTTCTTGCTTAACGCCGCACTCAGCAATATTCCAGCTATATGACGGCGGTCTGTAAATAATCGAGTCTGGACAAGACAATCCAGTGATTGATATCACATTATCGATCCACGTAATGTTAGATTGTGAATAGGTTTCAAACCTTAAGTAAGGCAAACTGAAGTCAGGCTGAAAACGTTTGTACAAAGACACTCAACATATTTTGATTGTTTAAAGTATTTTTTTATGATAGCGCGAGATGAAATATGCATACAGGTGGATCCGAAAAGGAGGGACAGGCCACAGTGCCGTTAACCACGTGTGACCGTACAGTGTAAGGTGTGGCGATTGGTCAACCGCTTCCTGACGGTGACATCATTGGCGTTGACGTGACTGGGACGCCGCACAATAAAACACAAATATCAAGGCGATGACTTGCAGCAAGAAACCTGTCAACATCTGCATAATAAACGTCAGTGGTCTCGAACTCTGTTCTTCGAGGGGTCCTTCCATGTGTCAGTGGGACACGGGTGGCCTAGCCGTCTGAGGCGAAGCGATTTGCGGAGTTGCGTCCCTTGGGCTCGCCAGAAACCTATGATTGTGGGTTCGAATCCCGGTTCGCCCCTACTATATTTTTAGCTTTGTCAGCTCCATACCAGTACTCGTGGGTTTCACCGAAGTGGTAAACGTCTGAAACCTGCATCACTTCGGGCTTTCCTCCCACATTAAGTTGACACGCCGTGTTATAAGTGGAATACTGATAAAAGCGGCGTTTAACCCAACCCACTCACTTACTCACTCCCTGTGTCAGAAGATAACCACGTGCGATAATGTTTCAAAATTACAATACCAGACCCACACTGCTCGAATAATCCAGGGCTTTCTTAATATAAATAATGTACCCTAGTGACGCTGGCTGTCACGTTCATCAGACCTCTCACCTTTAGAATACATTTGGGATCATTTTGGGAGACAGATAAACCAAGGTCCACAGTTGGAACGTTCGTTATTGGAGGAGTGCAATCGCGTTTCCAATGACGCCATCGGGCGGCTTACATTATCCATAAAGCTTAGTGCCAAGGGCCCCGTTCCACAAACGATCTTAGCGCTGAGACTGCCGTAAGTCTATGTTAAAGTATGGGAGCTCCGATCGCTTTGTGGAACGGGGCCCAGGCCTGTCTGACCACCGGAGAATGTCACACAAGATATTGAAACTTTTATCGAGTTCCTATGGAAGCATCCAGAAGCTTTCTTATTAGACTTTCATCTGTATAGCTGTATATTTTGGTGAAAGTGACCCGAACCGAGTGTTTGATTTGTTTGTTTGCACACACACACACACACACACACACATACACACACACACACACACACACACACACACACACACACACACACACACACACGACGGGACCTTTAATGATGGTTGGTGACGTAACATAATGCCATATAGATGCTCTCACCAAAACAAGTGCCAAAACTTAGCCAGAAAGGAACGCCAAGAGGATCCAGAACCCTCTTCGCTTGGTACAGGACCTCTGCCCCATGTAATGTTAGTAGATTTCTTTCTGCAGGGTTTTTACTGAGATATGTCTGCGCCCCTTGATAGTCACACTCAATGAACTTGGACCTCGGCATCTGGGCCAGGAACTCCCCTACTGGGTGCGGGAGGTAGAGCCATATGCCGTCCACCGTCGTCAGTCGGACATCGAATCTAGTTATGATTTAAATATATTTAATTCACAAGGAAAAGGATTAGGCACAAGTTTTCACAACTTAGATAACCCTTTCCCAAAATAGTTACATAATAGTTTCTATAACAAAACTTTAATATGAAAAAAAGACAGCAAGGATCAGAAGAAAACATACAGTATTCGACGTAATAAGCGCCCGGGGCACTCTTAAAATTAGCAATAGGGGGCTCTCGTTAGAATATAATTTTGGTGAGAAAAAAAACAGAGTTGAAAGATCGTAAATTTCGTGATTTATGCTGACAGCCTGAAGTGATACAAAAGAAAATTCTGGGCGTATCATACACGACAGATATATTTTCGAGAATTTAATTGCCCATAATTAAGGGTGCATATAACACAGGAGTCCGTAATATACGCGAATAAATAAGTCTTGGGTACATTGATCAATCGGAAGGGGTGCAAGTTGGGATTGTTCACTAGCCAATATATTAGCAAATATTGCCGCAGGCGCTTATTAGAGCGGGGCGCTTATTACGTCGAATACGGTAGTTTCTGTCCTACCTGATGAAGGAGTAAGTATAAACTCCCAAACGTTGTGTTCCTCATAATAAGGATGTTGACATCCATAAATTCCCTTCCTTATGTGTATCACTTCTAAATGCCAGTGTAGGGCTTTAATTCTGCCTCTCCATTGGATGACAATAAATATTAAATGTTTCAGGGCATTATTTTCATGAGATATTCAACGACAAATAAATCGCAAATGCCAAACATTATAAAGATAAATGTTAGTACATGTGTTGTTTACAAATCAGTCAAACAACCCTCATGTGCAATGTCTTCCCCTTCATGTTGAGCACAATTCCCAAAGCAAAATAAATCTTCCTCTCGGGCGATATACGCCGTGACACGGTTCAAAGCGGCGTTAAACCCAACTCACACACTCACTCAAAATGTAATACTTGATTTTGAAATTTGTTTGTAGCACGAGTCATACTATAAATACAACACATGAGTTGACTGTTGCAATGTGCCCATGTAGTAAAAGACACGTCTTGTACCTGTCATATGCTCCTGCGCTGTTTCCAAACGTAGTGTTGAATCCGTGAAAGATCTGACTGTTCGAGGTAGTCGAGGGTTCAAGCGAACTGTGCCACCAGTAGTTGTCGTCCCGTTCGTAGAATACCACCAGATGCAGAGGAAGGCTTCCCGACTGGCGGATGAGGTAATGTGTAGGAACACTGGAGACAGTGATCCACTCCAAGGACAACAGGCGGGGATCAGGAGCGGTCACTTCATTCAGTACAATATCAAGGTCAATGAATTCTAGAAGGAGAGATTCCTGTGACGAAAAATATATCTTCAGCCTAAAATGTTTAGCTTGATGAGCGATACATACATGTAATTGCTTCTTAAAATAGCAATCTATACGATTAGCCCTGCATCATGATGGGAGATTTATATTGGCATAACCCTCTATTGGGTTTGGTTTGGTTTGGTTTGGTTGACGCCGCACTCAGCAATAATCCAGCTATATGACGGCGGTCTGTAAATAATCGTGTCTTGACCAGACAATCCAGTGATTGTCTGGTTCAGATTCTATTATTAAGAGACCGCCGTCAAAGCGCTGGAATATTGCGTTAAACAATCAACCAAGCAACCTACCCTATTATCCTCAAAACTGTAAAACCGGATGATAACCCCCTTGATCACGGTGGAATTTTACAAAGGCGAATTTGTCCGTGTACGAAATCGTATGTGCTGAAAAATTAAAACCTGACAATTTCAGAAATGTATCAGATCCCATACAGTTGTTTTAGGCTTAACTGAATGAAATTACCGACCTCACAATTCCTAAGTCCTCTGCAAATCCTTCTATTCGTAAACCATGGTTTAATAATGAATATAAACAATCAAGGACTTAGATGAAGTTAAGATTACTACTAGTGCCAAGGCACGACGTTTTATCAACACAATAAATGGCTTTCTTGCAGGAACTATGTCTCCAAAATTGATTTACACACAACTACGTCCAAGATGTGGAACATGGTTGAAAAATTAAAAAAACAAGGTTAAAAAACATATGTACACCATCCTAAGGAAGGGGACAACTGATAAATCTGACAATGCAAATAAATTTGGCAAAACCTTAGCCAAATATTCTTCATCATCAAATTACGTCCCTGAGTTTGAGAGATATCAGAAACAGTAGGAAAATAATAAAAAAGTTAGTCTTGATTCAAACGGTGGAGATTGAAGTGAAGTATCTTCATTACATGAGCTACAAATAGTACAAAACTGATCATTGTATGATTAGAATCCTTTGTTAAACTGCTGTAGTAAATGTATCAATATAAATTTTCTTTGATCTTGCGAAAGTATGCTATATTACCTGGAAGCATGGCAATTTAAAGGATTTTATATTATTGTGGTCGTTTACGTCATCTTATGTCACAGTTTTGCAGATAGGCAATTACAAGTCCGAGAGGGTTCAACCTTGTCTGGCCATTATTATCAGTATCAGAGCGTCCAACAATTCTGTCTGTCAGATTGTTTAATATTAAAATGTTTAGTCTTTCAAAGGTGTTTACTGATTCAGTAGATGGATCACTGTTCTTGGATGATCTTAATATTTCTTGTCGTGGTAAAAAATATATGCATACAATAGAGAGGCAGTTACAAATCTGTCTAAAATTCACAAGTGGTTTCTTTAGAAACAGATTTTCGAAATAGAAAAATAATTGTATACAATCCTGCAGACAATGTAAGCCACATAAGGACCCTGAACTATTTTCCAATGACACCCCTATCAAAGTTGTAAAGGAGGCCAAGTTATTGGAACCTATTTTTGACAGCCATTTAACTTCCTTATATAAAATACCTTAAAGCAAATGCCTGAAGGTGATTTGTTGAAAGAAGTTTCTAATTCAGAGTGGGTAAGGGATCAGAAAACACTCTTACATAAGGAAGAGAATATATTAATGTCAACTACTTTATTATGTTCCTCATAATAACGAAGTTGACATCCATATAATTCTCTTCCTTATGTATATCACTACTAAATGCCTTTCAAAGACCCTAACCCTCTTACACTTGTACAGGTCACTGATTCGTTCAAATCTTGATTACGGCTCCATCGTCTATAGTGGAGCTTGTAAAAGTAATTTACAAAAAACTAGATACTCTTCATCATCAAGGCCTTAGGCTTTGCTTTGGAACCTTTAGAACTTCTCCCATTCATAGGCAGCGGGGGAACTACCCATTGACCAACGCCGTCTGAAGTTATCTTTACAATACATCACTAAATTATTTTTAAACCAAATTATATCCAGCTTTTGAGTATTTAATCGTCTTTACGAAGATATTTACAATAAGAAATCATCTCTTATCCCACCACTCGGAATCAGAATAAAAAAGACATTTCATTTGCGCATGTTAACCTTCAAGATATAGCCCCCATTCAGCTTTTATCATCGCCTCCTTGGCCATTTAGTAGAGTCAAAAGGAGGTTTGACATTAACCAAACTTAAACAAATTAGAAACAAACCGACTAATTTATCAACAAGAATACAATCAATTAAGAAACACATGTGACACTACATTTACAGGAGGATCCAAGGATGGTGGCACAGTTGCTAGTGCCACTGTCATTGGGTCCGGAATAATATTTTCCAATCTCATTTAAATCAGATCTTAGTTCTCGCTATCGCTAAACAAGGATCTGAGGACATCCCATTACGGGTCACGTCAGAACGATCTTTCATCCGACCAATCAAAGCCTTGCTTACCAGATCATGAAAGTGACAGTCGGAATGCGTTTTCGAATCATGCAACCTTAAAAAAATGTAAACACGGGATATTCCGAACGACGGTTACGGCCCGTACGACTGATTCTGTCAAATGACTCTCGCTTCCGTGGGATAAACATTTGAATGGAGGAGGCGTTGCAAAGTACGCGGAAAGCACTGCCATACAATCGCAACCATATATAAGACATTCAGGATTGTTCGTTTGTTCTGTTTTCAAAATTTTAATCGAGAACTGTGTCAACATATTTTTCAAGCGTAGTCAGAAGTCGCCAGGTTGATACGAGTGCCGTAAAGCTCGAGAAAGTTGCTTTCTCATTGGCAGATGTCGACTTCTTGTTATTCGTTTCAGTGGTCGGTCAAAGTTCGCGAAAGGTCGTTCTGACGTGACCAATAATGGTATGTCCTCAGATCTTTGTTTAGCGGCAGCGAAAACTCAGATCTGATTTTAATGAGATTGAATATCTTCAAGATTACCAGATAATAGGCCCATATTCACAGCAGAAGCAAATGCTATTTTTAAGAGCTCTAAAATATATCAATAACCAATCCAAATAGAAACAGTGCATAATGTTTTCAGATTCTCTTTCGTGCCTTATGCTATTAAAAATATGTCCTGTAAAAATCCTCTTTTATTTGATTTAAAAACAATATGTATTTAATGATCTTGTTACTGGCCAATATGACATCGTCTTTTGTTGGTTACCTAGTCATGTTGGAATCATTAGTAACACAATGGCTAATGCTTCTGCAAAAGCAGCACTCAACAAATCTGTGATATCACTTCTGATCCCATACATTGGCTATACATCTATAATCATGAGATATCTAGTACAAAAGAAGTGGGGCACCCACGTAGATATTAAGACATTACATGGAATTAAACCCTCTACTGGGTTACACCCACTTGGGCTGTCAGTCAAGAGTTCAAGACGTCATAACGTGATGATGGTCATAGCAGATATAAACATGAATATTTATTGAAAGATGGGGATCCTCCGTTTTGTATCCCTTATGGTTCTACTACACCAAATCAGAACCAGTTAGGACAGTGCAGCTTTTGTGCATAACGAGAGATATCCGCAGGCTGTGATTGGAGGATATTCTGTAAGATTTTCATGTCTTTTAAATGTACATCCATCCAGTTATTAAAACTGACCATGTTTTTCTATATTTATAACTGTTTTTTCAACATGATGACTTATGCTGAATGTGACCACAGCTATTTTCAAGTAGGTGACATTTGGTGCAAAACTGGGGGTGGTGTGTTTAGCTTCCTGTACTCGGAAAAGGCGCTGGCTAAGCTGGTCATTTTTTTATGTTTTTATTGCTGCTCTAAGGCCAAACTGTGCACACACGTACAGGTAATAGCTGTTGAATGCTTAGTTATTTAACAAAAATTATAACATTACTTTAGAAGTCTATAGGAAAACATTTGGTTGTCTGTAAACTTATGATTAACGAATCACGGTCAAGCATGTCCTTCTTGACTGTATTGATTTTTTTCCATCACAAGGGATACATATTTCATTATAAAACGTCCACGAACCTTTCCAGTAATGTTATTTCTCATTTATATTGTGCTTTTTAAGGGAAATGGAATTGATTCATAAATGTTGATTTAAAAAGTGTATTATTATATTTATTGGAGCTGCTAAATAGTAACTTAGATGGTTAGTGTCCCCCCAACTTATAAAAGTAAAAGTAGTATATTTGTCATTTTACATTGATGGCTAAAACTGCATACATCACCAGCAACTGAAGGAAAGGTATAAATCCTGCTGCGGAACCGAGCAGGACGAGGAGGTTTCGTAAGTCCCCACGGTCCCTAGTATGGTGGCCTGACTTTGGTTGCTGGCGATCTATAGCCAATTTTATTTTGTGTTTTTGGAAAATACCTTCTTCTTTTAAATGAGGATATATACATATATCGTCACGATATGACTGAAATATTGATGCGACGTTAACGTTTAACTCACTCACTCACTCAATCAAATTATCAACAGTAAATTATTAAGTGATCAAGAGTGGTATGGAAAGATCACCTGAGTATGAGAAGATATTCCAGCAATTAACTATTCGGCAAGATAATTCAGTGCAGATGGACCAGACAACATGGTAACATATTACAAAGTCCGAGCTCTTGGCATGAACCATTTTGGATGAGCTACGAAGGCTCTGGTGTCCAACTTGACAATTTACATGGGCCGGTAATATTGATGGAGAAAAGTGTCTTTGCCCTCAATAAAGTTTGCAATGTGTTATGGTTTTAACATACCCCTTTGTCCCAGTCTGCTCCAAACACCCCCAGTGAGATGACATCTCCGGCCGCGCACAGGATACAGGGAGGTTCCGACTCATTGGCAGACAACAGGTGCTGCAGTACGGATGGTTCGATGACAAATATAGGAATACCATGATGTAAGCACTTGCTGGCGAATGTGTTAAGCAGTTCCTGTTTTAATAAATTGATGAAACTCAATCACAGGGTAAGAAAAAACAACGTTACAAACTTTGTCTCAGTATGTTAACTTGTTGCATACTAAAGCAATAGAATTACTGACTTTCTTTTTTCTTTCTCCAGCTTTAGTAGTGTAGTATGGGCATCTTGAAAGCTTTTTTTCTTTTTTCTTTTGTTTGCTTTCATTACCATGGATACTAACCTCGCTTTTACAACAAACCCTCCATATGCGCGTGGTCCAGGACTTCTGATTTTGAATATTCATAAGATGATGGAACCAATACCTGTAGTTTAATCCCCCTACTCTTTTGAAAGGCAAATCAAGAATAATTTTCAAACAACCTTTTGTTGAAAAAGATCTTGGAATCCATGCAAGACATAGGGATTTAAACATATTTTTCAATTTAAATATTGATGCTTCTCAATTATCACTCGAGTTTATTTAAGTAGTTATTTTAACCCTTTCTCGTTTATAATTCCAAGTAATCTTAGTGATTCAGCATTAATTTCCTTTCTTATTGAGTATAGTACATGCATCCTACTACTTTCGATATATTAATCAAGAGCAGCCTTTTCCTTTAGAAAGTAAAGCCCTCCGTATATTGTTAGATTTCTAGATGGCCATATTTACGGTCTTAGATTTTCTGCAGCCAAGGTATTATTATTTCGAATTTGATCATAATATTCAAAAGCTTTTTCAACTGATTTCATATATCTAAGAGTTAAGTTGGTATCTTGGCAAAATAGATCCTTTTATTTCTTTATTACCTATACAAATCCTCGTATATCATTAATGTTCGATAATTTTATATTGAAGGCTTCTAATCATGTAATAAAAATATATGGGCTTGAGGTACAGCCTTGCCTACCTCATACAACTGAAAGAATATATTGTGTAGAACTACCTTTATTAATAACACAACTTTCTGGGGAAAAATAACAAATAGAAAACCAAATTACACATCTTCCGTCCAATTTGAACTTTTCAAAACATTTTTCCCTAAAATCAAAAGCCTATTGAAAATCTGAAGACACAATAATACCTTTTTCAGAATCATCGTACATTTCCAACAGATCTGACAAACATCTAATATCCTCCCTAATATATCTGCCTTTAATGAACCCAATTTGAGAGGATGAACTGGCAAGAGAGACTTTAGTCTCTTTCTTGTTTCTCTCTATTTGTAACAGCTTTGCAATTATTGTATAATATGCATTTTACAATGTAATTGGTCTCTTGTTTTCAATCATTGACGTGTCTTTTCCGTGTTTATCTAAAAGTGTAATAATTCCTCTTTTGAGATATTGTTAACTTATATGTTTGGAAGAAATGGTTGACATAATTCAAGAAAGGCTTTTTGAGATTTCCTCAAAAAAGGTAGAGAAAACACTGCACACAACCCTTGCCATCCTGGGGACTTGTTACTTTTAATGTTACACAATGAATGTCGTAAATCCTTTTCTGTTAGATTAAATTCCAAACATTCCTTTTGCACCTCAGTCATTTGCCAATTCAGTTTCTGTTGTGAATGTTGATCTTTATAGAATATATGAAGTTGGTGGAGCATTTCAATTGATATTTCATCCGCTTTTGAGTTTTTATTTGTGGTATCTTTACTTTTTCTTTGTGACATTCTTCTAAATTATTCAAATATATTTTTTATACACTTTTCACCTTCTTAAACAATTACTTCTCGTTCTAATAAAATAAACTTTTGCCTTTAAATAATATATATCTTCTGATTTATTTTGTGCTTTACATATTGCTGCTGTAGTGTTTCATCTCTACTTCGTACATTTACCTGTTCGGTGTCATGAACTGACAGTTGTTTAGTCACTTCTCTTTCATTCCAATGTCTAGCTTTTATTTTCTCTTTAGATTAAGTCATTGAAATTTGCATTATGTTATACTTTATTCATTCCCATTCAGCATGTGGGAACAAGGAGAATAACTGTTTCAACTATATCCTGTTTACCCAAACCAAGGTTGTTGTAACTTCAAAAAGTTCGAAATGGTTATAGTTTAAATAATCGCTCTCTGTCTTTGTGTCTCGTCGACGAGAGAGACTGGCTTACCCAATCTGTTTAAGTTTTCTATTGTTTTGTTTTTTTCAAATTCAAGTTAGTAGATATAAAGACTGTAAGATTTCTTTCAATTGTTCGCCTCGCATTTCGTCAAGACCATAGAAGAGTAGATTGAATGGTAACTGATAGCGTTCGTGCCCCAGAACCTCATTTTCTATTCTGGTTAATCGAGTTTCCATTACTGCAAGTTTTCCTTATGTAGAGTTGACGCCTCTTCGAAGAGGACCTGTGTTCTGATTTAAGTTATGGCATTATTTGTTGTACTCGCGGGACATCAATTCTCTGATTTTTTCTGTACCTTCAGGACCCTTGTTTTCAGCGTGATATCGTCTGAGCCAGTGTCTGGGCCATGCTTGTTGTCGTCCGCTATGTTGGTTGAATCGATCTTTCTCTTTTATAGTTCCAATTGTCTCTGTTCATCAGGGTTTTTTTCGGAGTACTGGTCTGATTACCAGGGGGATCACATAGTTTGTGGCTGTGCTCCGCCATTATTTGGCTTAGTTTTGAACTTATTTTACCAGCCCGCAGCGCGCACTGTTTTCAGACCTTGCACAATATACGGGTCTATTGTGGTTATGTGTGTCAACGTTATGAGTGTACTGCCGCTCACATGGTCTCGCATTTACATTTAATGAATCTAATGTGATATAGAAACTATATACTGATCAGGAACATGAATATTGCTGAAATTACTTCATCGTATTGATTGGCCAGTACTCGCCAATTGTACCATTTTTTTTATTCTTTGTGAAGCAACCTTTATCATACAGTTACGAAAACGATGTCTTCATTCAAATATTTTGAGAAACTGTTTGCCTGATGTCTTAATCCTTCTGGTGGCACTGGGTAACACAAGCACTCGTCTGAGGCTCCGCCAAATGGTGTCTCTTATCATGATGGTGGGGTTTTCAGCACGAAATCATTCTTGATCTCGCGGAAGAGGTTAATTTATAAGTGTATTTGGTTGTTTGTTGTTTAACGCCGCACTCAGCAATATGCCATCCAGATGATGACGGTCTGTAAATAATCGTGTCTGGACCAGACAATCAAGTGACTGACGTCCATGAGCATCGGTCTACGCAATTGGGATACGATAACATGCATCAACCTAAGTGCTTGTTTCGTGAGACGCTTGACACATTTGAGTAATTTCTGGACAGCACACTGTCGTAATATCGTGAGAATATGTGACCCCCTTCGATGTATGAGTATATGTTTGTAATAATGAACTTAAGTCAATATTTGTGTTTGTGTGATCTACTCATTCACAGTTTGCTAAACAATGCATATTTAATTATATAAGCCCTTCATATCAAACACGATCAGTGAGCAACGTTACCTAGCTTAGTGTAAGGCTCACTTAAACAAGTGTCAAAATATTTTTAAAGAGCAGCAAAGCACTATTAATGTGAGCTGAATATTATATACTCACCCGCAAAAGATTCGTCACCCCATGTAACATTGCATGAAAAGTTGTCATTTAAATATCTAGGTTATTTTTGTCAAAGTTTCTAAAACTTAACATTACCTTGTGCAGAAAAAATAAATTTGATGATAAAATAACAGAGCAGATGACAATAAAACCGATCGCCCATACGCATCACGGCAACGGCCATGGTAATCCGATGCACGTGAGTTCCGTGCAAATTGAAATACACATGCGTTCCCCAGTTCTTGCCCTATAAAAATCCAGCCAGATCGGATAACATTCATTCGTTATTGAATTCCTACCACATGCCAAGATTGGCAAGAAATCAGCGACACCAAGCCCTTGGATGATTACAAGCTGGACAAACGGGCCGGCAAGTAGCCAACGCATTTCAAGTCCACATAAGGACCATATACAGGCTCCAGCAACGGTACTAGACCACCAACACTACAGGTGACCGACCACGTAGTGGAAGACCAAGGTTCACCAACCGACGTCAGGATCGTCAGATTGTGTGACAGCATCTTCAAGATCGCTTTGTTACTGCTGTGGAAATTGCTCGACAGACCATGGGGACACACCAGTGACACATTAGTGCATCGACGATTGACGAGCAGACACCTCCACTGTCACAGTCTTCAGTGGGCAACACAGCACCAGCATTGGCGCCGACAGCATTGGAGGAGAATCCTCTCCTCAGACGAGAGCAGTCACTGTATCTCATCAGCAGATGGCAGAGAGAGAGTCTGGCGACGCCGTGGGGAACGTTATTCGGATGCTTGTGTTGTTGAGAGAGACTCTAGGGGTGGTCAGAGCATCATGGTGTGGGGTGGAATTGATCTTGCACTGAGGGTCGGCCCTGTGGTCTTCCAGAACATCAGTCCAGGGAGAGGCAATGGTGTCACAGTAGCTCGCTACATTGATAAAGTCTTGAGACCACACGCCATACCTCATTTGGCACTTCGCTGCAACCACGAGTTTCAGCATGCTAACGCCCGTGCCCACACTGCGAGAGCAAAAAGAGACTTCCTCCAGCGGAATGGTATCAGAACCATGCATTGGCCTGCCCTCAGTCCCGATATAAATCCCATTGAGCACATGTTGGACGAGATTCAAAGACGGCTGAATGACGTCCGACCAAGGCCGACAACTGCAGCTGAACTGCGACAGGCGTTCTTTAGAGTGTGGGCTCAAGTGCCTATAGGCCTCATCAACCGCCTCATCCATTCCATGTATCGGAGTTACACGGCAGTCATCAATGCACATGGCGGACACACGAGATACTGACTTGTGATGCCATTTTCTCAGAGACTTGTGTTGTGTTTCACTTTAAGAATATTTGACACTTTAATTTCAACCTTGATGATCAGTTTGGCCAAGTTTCATCAAGTGAGAAGAGCCTGGCTGTAAATTGGCTTGGTAATTTTTATCCTATTGATCTCAGACGTCAGTATAATATGTTTATTTTTATGTTAACGCAATTCACAAAACTGTGACAAATACTGGAAATTCCTGAGTGCTTAGGTATTTATCGCTGTAAGCACATATTAGAGACATTGTGTTGACTTTTGTGATTGTAACACTAATCCTGTCTATTCAGTATAATTTATGTATTGTTCATTGATCTTGTGTGTGTTTTTTTAATGATTTGACAATGTAGAACTATACGTACCAATTTCTGTGTTGCAATTTGGGAATCAGCACGCAACGGCAACCCGGGGCTCGCTCGGGATCTGAACTCAATTTGCTGAAAACAAAACATTTTCGGTGGGAAATTTGTCAGTGTTCAGTGTATCTTCATATCATTGGAAGGGGTTATTGTGGAATCAGTAACTATAACATAAAGCTTGAGACATTTTTTTTATTCCTATAATTATGTTGGTAGATTCGCTCATGTGCTTGCGTGTATGGATGGCACACTCATACCAATATTGTGAGCCACAGAATCAGGATATATAAGCGTTCACTCGGACTATGTTCCAAACCAAAAGAAAATAATAACCCGCTGCACACAAATAAACAATGCCTTTTTCATTTTGAAACTACAAATCAAGTGTTGTATGTTTGTTGTTTAACGCCACACACTGCAATATTCCAGCTTTATGACGGCGGTCTGTAAATAAACGAATCTGGACAATGAAATGATTAAAATCATGAGCATCGATCCACGTAATTTGGACCGATGACATGCATCAACCAAGTCAGCAAGCCTGACCACCCAATCCCGTTGGTTTCCTCTTATGACAAGCATAGTCACCCTTTACGGCAAGCATGGTTGCTGAAGACCTATTCTACCCCGGATCTTCACGGGTCTGCAGATCAAGTATAAATGAATCCGTGTTATACAAACAAATATTGACACATATCATTTTAACTCTCAGGGTACACTCCTTGTTTATAGCATTAGTGATTTTGACAATGGCTAGTGGTGCCACGTCTATAACACGTCTATGCCACGTCTATAACATCATAATGGGTCCATATCATTTTTACTCTCAGGGTACACTCCTTGTTTATAGCATTAGTGATTTTGACAATGGCTAGTGGTGTCATGTCTATAACATCATTGTTGGTCCATCATAAGTAGATATAATTTTTGTCTTCTCTGCCAAAGCTAAGAATAGGCCAAAACTATCACAGACGTTTTTGTTGGGCCTCATGTACGGTCTCAAGCGGCTGTTATCAAAAACCGTTGTTCTAAATTATGATTATATTATTTTCGTTACCACCGATAAATGAAAAAAGAAACAAAAGAAACAGTCAGTTTCTATTAAGGTGAATATATAATGTACCTGTTCATTGGCTGAACAAACGGGGCTTATAGTTCAGTCTGTTCCATCGCTTATTGGTATATTCTTGTACAGTATGTAACTTGAATCACTTCTTCACAAGCACGCCTCTTCATGTTGCTTAAGAAGGCCCTAATGTCTACTTTTGACCGGTCTGCGTGGTGGTTGTGGAGGTACTTAAACTTATCTAGTATATCTGCAACGTCATTCTTCGTCTTCAGCGTGGCTGGACATCCAGTGATATGGTGTACAAATCTCCAATATGTCGTGTCTTTGTGGCTGTTTTTTTTATATTGATAGTCAGCATGAGCCAATATCCTACCATCCTTAGTGTTAGGAATATACTTGACTTTAACTCGAGCGTTTGCCATAATGGTTCTGACCTACACTTCGTAACTTCATGTTGATATACCTAGTCACTTTAAGTAAGTTTATACTAATCACAACACAATTAGGTGATGGGTGTTCACTCAATATTCAAGTGGCAGGTGCACAAATAACAACGCAACACTCGACTAGTAATCAAAACGTTTCTAGGTGATAGGTCTTCACTCAAAATTCAACTGTCAAATGCTATCTTAAGCTTCTGAGATTCAGCTTTTGAGCTAACTAGCATTCACCCGTCAGGAACTGACTATAGTCCCAAAGCCCTTATCCCCTTAATCCTCACCAAATTTCAGTTTTGAGCAATTTGGGAACACCCCAAACCCTGAGGGGCCAAGTCCTGATTAGTTTATTGTCCCTGCCGTGTTTTTTATTTTCGACTTTTATTGTCGAAAGTAAAATATTTGAATAATTACATTTATTGATTTGATTGTGAAATGGGGAATAGGGTATATTGGGTCGGTTTTGTTACATAATTTTAGATCTGCTTTTAACCGAGTGTTTGATATATGACGAAACCGGGGCCACACATCTGAGAGTCTTTAATGCATAAATGACTACGGTATAATCGAACCTTTTACCGCCTCGTCCCTGCAGTGTTTTATTGTACGATAAACACGACCACGAGTTGTTTACTTCTTTTATGAGATGTCAACATAATGTACAACCTCTCTAAGGGTGTTGATAAAATGCACGAGCTTTAAACATATTTACTCTGATTTTAAAAAGGATGACTCCCTGAATAGAATCCGGCCGCGTAAATGTCGCGCAAGTCCATTTTACGAACAGGAGGATTCAGCTGGGTATTTCCCGCATATTTTCACGATCCTCGCTTCGATTATCTGTACCATTTCTCCAAATACTGATTGTCATATATCTTCCTCGTTTATGCGCATAGCCAAGCTACATCTATGGGAAACAACTCACAGGACATTTCCCTCTAAAAAATAAAGTCCCGTCCAATTTACGGCGTCATCAATTTTCGAGCGCATGTTTGAATCTCCAAAAATGATGTCGTGATAGAAGAATGTTTTATCATGAAATAAACCACTCTTCGATCTTGATTGGTCTTTGTGATTTATCGCGTATGTGTACATGAAGTGCAAGACGTTAAAATGGCCGACACGTGACGTTGTTTTTGGACCTATGGCGGTAACATTTATCAGTCATCGTTGATGAATTGGACCATCTTGGGAAGGACAGTATAATTATGTGTCAAACAGATTTAAGACTTGATTTTCACTTTGTGTGAGTTCATTGGAATATGAACCTTCATAGAGAGATGGTCCAACTATGGAAGTCGGAACTTGGGGTGACGTTAATACAATGGCTCTCACTCTGAGTTCAATATACGTATCAACTTAATTTCGCTTTCACGTTACCCACCTCTCGTCCAATGCAAAAGCCGGATATGGTCCACAATGAGCCCATGTTATGTCTTACCTGTATGTGATGCTTTCTAAACGTGAAGTAAAAACAGACACAGCCAAGGAACAGCAATGTACTGGTGATGCATGATTTACGATTCCGATAGGATCCGCCAAAGAAACACATTCTACAATTCCCAAAAGGGTCTATGACTCCGAGAAAGCTGTTCGGTTCTACGTGTATGCGGAAAGCAACACAAACTGGATGAAGAAATCAGCAGTCGTGTAAACTCAAAACGTCAGCTGGAGAGAATAATCAGTCTCGTGTATATTCTAACCCTAACCCTAACCCTAACCCTAGAGGGAACTTAAATCAATGATACAGGGTACAGCTGTTACAGACAGAACGATCTATTAGTGGCAAGAAATCTTTGTGTATCCCGAGACGGCTGCTGTCGCTCTATATGTTACATTCTCTTAGATAGATATTATAGATTATATTCTTTTCATTACCACCGATAAATGAAAAAAGCAGTAGCAACTTGAAATTTCAAGATAAGTTGAAATTTCAAGATACTAATTTGAAATTCCAAGATACTTTGTATGTATCTTGAAATTTCAACATACATGTAACATCTTGAAATTTCAAGTTAGTAACTTGAAATTTCAAGAAAAAACCAAAAAACCAAATAGCCCTAAAATCAGATTTAGAAACTTTTAGAAACTTACAGTTTTAGTCCACTAGTCCTTATAGTGATAATATATGGCAAAACCCTTGAATAGGTCAAATGTCTCCTAGTCCTTATGATACCTCAGCTATTGGGCAGTTTGGCAAGGACTACAGGACTTGTTTCAAATAACGCCGCTAAAAGGCTTCCGTAATTGCCTGTATTGTGCAATAATTTATGTGAGGCCAGAGCGCCCAGGGGGTACAGGCAACATAGCGCTCGCATGTATGGTCAGGTAGGTCCACAGTAACATCTTTTCGTAATAACATCCTCATGGGTGAGCAAGGTCTACCTCGTTAAGTCAGCCACAGTGTAAGCGCGCCGTCATGTTGCTATATTGTCTGGTCAAGGCTCGATCGGTCAAAGGCCGTGACATGACAGGGTGGTTGCTGTGCGGCAAAAGGAAACAGACAAAGACTAAAGTGTTCATGCAGGTGCTACCGGTAGATCAGGACACGCTTACCCTTTTTTGCCAACACCTGATCATCGCTGAATTTAAGTGATCTGTTCATATAAGTCGGTCTTTTACGCCCGATGGATTCTCCTAATAAAAATCGAGCCTAATGTCACTTTGGTGTTGACGTTTTATATTTTCAAGTGCAAAATAGGTCTTCAGTAACCTATGCTTGTTGTGAAAGGCGACTATGCTTGTCGTAAGAGGCGACTAACAGGATCGCGTGGTCAGGCTCGCTGACTTGGTTGATGCATGACAGGGTATACCAATTGCGTAGAACGATGCTGATGATGTCAATCACTGGATTGGCTGGTCCAGACTAGATTATTTACAGAACTCCGTCATACAGCTGAAATATTGCTGAGTGCGGCGTTAAACAACAAACAAATAAACATTAATCTAACATTAGTCTTGTCTCAAGTGATACGTCATTTACGTGGGTGTGTTTTTACAGATACCACACAAAAGTATCGATGACTGCATGAGATTTGTGATGACGAAACACCTATAATCTGCTCATGCAGATGATGGCATCAGTGATGACATCAGGTGTTCGCAAAAGGGCCTGCTTGTCCTACCCACCGGTAAAACCCACCACTCACACAGTCTGAATATATACTGAACAACAAAAGTTCCTGTGACATTGAATAAGATTGAATGCAAAGTTATGTTTTTTACCAAATCTGAAACAATTTCGGTTTGCAACAGATAAATGACTCCTGTAAGTGTTCAAATGATTGAATGTGCCAAACTGACTTCAGAAAAGGTGTGATTTCATAAAAAAAACATGAACATGCCAAAATGTGAATTTACAAATCAATAGCGTGTGTGTCCACCTCTGTTTGCCATGCAAGCAACACATCTTCGTCTACAATCTACAATTTACTACAATATTGAAAACCAAACATTACTTGTTTGAAAACTACACTAAAATATTGGTGTCAAAGGGACTTTTGTTGTTGAGTATAGAATTCGAAGTAAGTGTTTGTCAGTGGTCTGACGCTGCACAGTAGCGCCCCTGCCATGCTATGGTGGCCTGTTAACAATCCACACCATCACGTTACGGACCAGACAATAGCGCTTTAAGAAGAAAGCACTGCCATTTACCAAACAGTGAGTGAGTGAGTTTGGTTTAACGCCGCTTTTAACAGTATTCCGGTTATATCCCGGCGTGTCAGCTTAATATGGGAGGAAAGCCCGAAGTGATGCAGGTCTCAGACGATTACCACTTCGGTGAAACCCACGGGCACGGGTATGGTGCTGACAAACCTAGAAACATGATCGGGGCGAACCGGGATTCGAACCCACAATCATAGGTTTCTGGCGTGCCCAAGGGACGCAACTCTGCACAGCGAATCGCGGCGCCTTGGACGACTGGGCCACCCATGCCCCCAATTTACCAAACAAGTATATCTATACCTTCGACACAGACATGTGCAAATCGTCTGGGAAAACATGTTCAGATAGTCAGGTAGTGGCAAAATGTGAGCGTACGTTCATTGCTTCATGTTACACTTACCATGATTGCGCCATTTGGGTGAGCCACGTGGCATGGAAGCTAAAACACTCGGAAGCCTGTTCAACTTGAGTCTCTGAACTGAAAATAAACAGATATCCCTTTTAAATATGATAGAAAAAGACTGCATGTCTAAGTGACAGTCCATACTGCAGAAAATCTAGACTTGCTAGATAAAACTTCAATAGACTTGCAGTGTTTTGCTTTCGTCGTTTGCTTCGTTTGTATGACAGACTAGTCAGGTCGGGTCATCGGGTTGTGTTATAAGTGTAAACAAGGCTGTTAGTGAGTGTGAGTGAGTATGGTTTTATGCCGCTTTTAGCAATATTCCAGCGATATCACGGTGGGGGACACCAGGAATGGGCTTCACACATTGTACCCATGTTGGGACTCCATCCCAGTTCTTTGGCGTGACGAGCGAGTGCTTTAACCACTAGGCTACCCGACCGCCCAAACAAGGCTGTTAAGGTATAAGCATACTTGTTGCTACTAATCGTGTATCGTATTTTGCACTAAAGGCCCAGATCACTCCCTTTGGGCTAAAATCAATCCCTACACTTTTACAGTATTCTACTCCTTCTGTTCAGTTTTGGCACAAAGTGCTTTCAGATTGTCCTTATGTCAAGAAAATAATGTGTCAATACAACACTGTATACCCATATAGAATATACACAAATTATATTTTCCCGAGTGGATCTTTTCGTGAACAAGCCAGTAGCTTTAGCAAGAACAACCACCACGACACTGCGTTCAATGACACATATTATGCCAAGTTATGTGAACTTTGCTTGAGTGAGTGAGTGAGTGAGTTGGGTTTAACGCCGCTTTTAACAGAATTACAGTTATATCACGGCGTGTCAGCTTAATGTGGGAGGAAAGCCCGAAGTGATGCAGGTCTCAGACGTTTACCACTCCGGCGAAACCCACGAGCACGGGCATTGTGCTGACAAACCTAGGAACATTAGACAACTGGGCCCGCCGTGGCGCCTCGATTCGTAACCACGAAGGCCCAGGGACAAAGTTTTACACAGCAATTTCGCACCTTAGACGTCTTGACCACCCGTCCGTTAAAAAAATCGAATCGTGACCAAACCAGACAGAAAGCAACGGTCAGCTGGATCACAAGACGTTATGTTAATTCAGGAAACATTATTTATATATGTGTAATGTAATTGTCGATGCTTAATAAACATGTATACGCAGGTCTTTCATCTCACAGTACACGATGCACATACAAAATAGTTGAGACGGCGCAGCTAGGTCACCTGTCTGCCTGATGTGTCACCACCTGTCATGGAGCCTTGAATGCAACGGCTCTATGCATTAAGGTAATCTGTCAAGCTGTCAAAATTTGAATTTCACGGGCTCTTAATGTCCACTGCGAGGACGACGTGTTGAGATGAATTGTCTGTATTTTTGTTGCTCTGTTATTTACCGACACAAAAACATTAAATTAAAGAGTTTCTACCCACGATAATGAGGCACACAGAAATTATTGCATGAATATATAAATGGATACATGTATGTTTCAGGGGATACTCATGAAATATGACTTGTAAAAATATGTATGATACACACATTTATTCAATAATCTCGCATATCCTTGATTTACAGCAGTACACAGCGACCTGTAGGTGCTCGAGTCTGGAGCAGAAAATCAATATTTATTTCACATACTTTGTTGAGGTGAAATGGGGTTTAACGTCGCGTCCAAGATTATTGCACTTACATAGCGACGTGCATGCACGTGTATGTGTGTTTGTGTGGCTGCTTGTACTAGTCCGGACTGATGCCGATTTTTAGTGCTAGCCCACTGAGATACCATGCCGCAGTTTAACATGAATACCCCACTCAGACACAGTATACTGACTCCGAGCCGACCAGTCCTTGTTTTAGCCCCTTAATGACGAGCGCCAGACAGGGTAGCAACAAGTACCATCTTTTAACGGCTTTTGACGCGGCCCGGGATCGAACCCCGGACCCTCCGCTCTCTGGGCAGGCGCTCTACCACTAGACCACGGGGGCGGTCTTCGCATACTTGAAGGACACAAGCCTGAGGTATAAAGATATGGTACAAAATGTCCAGTAATGAATGTATTGCATTTCAAACAAACTGTTATGCACCAATTTTCAAAAATTCATAGCGTGAAATACATACATGGATAAGTTTCGTAAAAGTATAACATTGTCTGTTGACATGAGTTAACTAAAGTTAAATAGAATTGCTAAACTTGTTAATACACTTACATCGTTGCTCCGAATATGTAGGGCAAACAAAAACAAAATGGTATTCGTCTTCTACTTTTTTTTAATTTGCAACACTGACAAATTCTGTTGTCACATGGAATACCTGTATATCTGCAAGTCTCAATAAATAATTCATGCGAGCTACAACGCAATCTTGTACGTTGTACTCTGAATTTACTAACGTTTACATTTAATAAATATTCTTCAATAACAAAACGCTTCTTAAACAAAGAATAACACGTTTATTAACCAGACAATGACAGAGGCGCATGCCAGTTCTGAATGTACATGTCCTTCAAGGTTTACGAAAAACAATTAATATAGTTTGGTGGTATGCCATGACGCTGAATTAACCATATGTTTCCAGAGCCACAAGAGCTAGGAAGGTTTCTAACGTTAACCGACAAGACAGTGGTTGATAGCATGCGCATGCGCAGCTGTACAGTATTGTTATGAGTCATACTCAAATCTAGTATGATTGGTGCGAATGTGCTGTGTAATATCATAATACCTAGCGTGGTCCAGTGTGAATTATATGTACATGTTTGTTGGAATACATATGTGAGACATGCGCAGAACGACAATCGTAAATGAGAATACTTGCTGAGGACGAGGTATATGAAATGCCTGTTTGGGGCCAGTGGAAATATTAATGGACGAGGTAGGATAAGGGCCCTTCTTGACACTCTGGAAACGTAATATTTCAAAGTTACCATCAGGCATGTTGATATGGCCGTGAACTGGCCTAGTTTCTTTCTTATCCTTGCAATTATTGGATTTCTTACCTATGCATAAATGAGTTAAAAAAGCAAGAGGCATCACCAAATAATAACGCTGAATGAGTGAGTGATTTGGTAAGTGAGTTGACCATTTAGCCTCGGCCATTTAATGAATATATACCAAAGAAGGAAATGGAGATACAGAACATACAGTAGATACGTATACCGGTCAATGTACACTCTTCAAAAAAAGAAACGCACAGGTAGTATGTAGTTTATTGAACCTGACTGCACAAAAAATCCGGTATATAAATTGGATATATGTTATTGGAAAATGTTGGTGGCCTGATATTCGACAAACGGTGCGTTAAAACGCCATTTGCAAAGCCTTGGACGGCATTGTTTTTACACTTGTTCAAAAATGTCATGGAGGAAAACGATGTTTAGCGCTGAATCACGATTTTTTCTTCACCGGCGAGATGGAAGACAACGTGTTTATCGTCGTCGAATTGAGCGTTTTGCCCCACATTCTGAACGTGAATTCGACAATTTTGGTGGTGGTAGTGGCATGGTGTGGGGGACCATATCCTACACCACGAGTTGTGGTTCAGGGACATTTGACAGCAAATCGCTACGTGAACCAAAATCTTCAACCTCACCTCCTTCCAATCACTGACCGCCAGAGGGTTCTGTTTCAACAGGACAACGCCCCACCGCACACAGCTCGTGTCACGATAGACTACCTTAATAATGCCAACATCAAGGCCTTGCCCTGGCCGTCGAGATCTCGAGTACTCAACCCAATCGAACACCTCTATGATGAACTCGATCGACGTGTACGTCAACGTCAGAACACGCCAGAGACACTCCCAAAAATGGCCAACGCGTTACAAGCAGAATGGCGCTGAATTCCGCAGGACAGAATTCGTACATTTATCCAGTCAGTGCCGAAGAGATGCAGAGCTGTGATTGCTGCCAGGGACGGTCACACGAGATACTGAGTTCAGAGCTACCTTGTGGCCTTATGTGACATGGCAATGAACAGTTTTTAATGCCTATATGCAACGACAACATGTGACTATCGAGCTACAAAATTCCATGTTTGTATCTATAGTATTAAATTAGATATATCGACTTTGTTAGGTACAATAAATTTACTAAAAACCGACCTGTGCGTTTCTTTTTTTGAAGAGTGTATACAATCTGACCTGTTGTGTGTTAGGTTAATCAGGCCGATTAACCTTGTCATTGAAGACACATCCTTTACAGCAATAACACGGCTGTGAGTCCCGTCAGGTACATAACTGTACTGTTTAACCGATGTTTAGTGGCAGTCAGTTACGTAACGACTCTGTCACGACAACCAGACGCCATGTGTGACAAAAGTGTTGACTGTAAATATTAGTAAGCTTATTGTAGTGGCACGTGGTCCTCTGCACAGCGGACAGGTCACAAATCAGTTGAAGTTGAGCAGCGTCGGTCGCGGACACCATGTTCGGCAGCTTCTGGGGATTCAGTCCTGCCCCACACTGAAGCAAATATACCCCAAGGGGTGTCTCCTTGGGCAAGTGGCTCGACTTGTGCCTCTGGTCACCCAGCAGTGAATGGGTACCCGGTAGGATGAGTGGTTGTTAACCTTCTAGCGCCTTACAGGCAGCTTGAGTTGTATACTCCCCCGGGAGCTGAGAATGATTGTTTTGTGCACACTGATCGATTGACCGGGGTATTAAATGTGTAACCGCTTAGAGCATGCTTATGCATCCAGGACAGCGTCATTTAAATGGATTATTATCATCATTGTGATTGTGGTTGTGGTTGTTGTTGTTGTTGTTGTTAACGTTGTTGTTATGATGATGATGATGATGATGATGTTGTTGTTGTTGATTCATTCACTTATTCATTCATTCATTCATTCACTCACTCACTCACTCACTCACTCACTGCACCTTTAATGTTGATGAACATATATAAAATCTAATGTTAACACAAAGCAAACTAAACGCACAAAACACGATATAAATTGTTAAGATGTAAGAATGTGATAAAAAAGACTAAGTGATAAAAAAGACTAAGAAGGATTATTAAGGTTCGGTTTTATGGGCGTTATATTTTTGCAGGCACGTGAAAGATAATAATTGAAGCGGTTATAAAATATACAGCCTGCTGGTGCGCCATACCCTGTCTGGTGGTGATCTCATACATCACGAAGTGAGTGAGTGAGTTGGGTTTAACGCCGCTTTTAACAGTATTCCAGTTTTATCACGTCGTGTCAACTTAATGTGAGAGGAAAGCCCCAAGTGATGCAGGTCTCAGACGTTTACCACTTCGGTGAAACCCACGAGCACGGGTATGGTGCTGACAAACCTAGAAACATAATCGGGGCGAACCGGGATTCGAACCCTCAATCATAGGTTTCTGGCGTGCCCAAGCGACGCAACTCTGCACAGCGAATTGCGGCGCCTTAGACGACTGGGCCACCCGTGCCCCCTACACCACTAAATGAGTTTGGTTTAATGTCTCTTTGAACAGTACAACAACTATAGCACGGCGTGTGAGAAGCATATGGGAGAAAAGCCCGACGTGATGCAGATTTTAATGTTCATTACACTTTAGGGATAGTCACAAGTAGTTGTACAGACAATACCCTGTTGTTGTTACCCTGGCGTTCGGCATAAAGGGGCTAAAACAAGGACTGGTCGGCTCGGAGTCAGTATATTGTGTCTGAGTGGGGTATTCGTGTTAAACTGCGGCATGGCAGCCAACCTCCAAACCGCTAGGTCGTCATTGTTAATCAAGGACCTCTGGGCATCAATTCGTATCCACGATTAGCGGATCATGGCGCAACAAAGGGACGCAACTCGTTAACTCTATTTTCGACACCTTACAGGATGGACGTGCCTACGATTTACGCTAGATGACGGTAGCTAGATGACGGTAGCTAGATGACGATAGCTAGATGACGGTAGCTAGATGACGGTAGCTAGATGACGGTAGCTAGATGACGGTAGCTAGATGACGGTAGCTAGATGACGGTAGCTAGATGACGGTAGCTAGATGACGGTAGCTTGATGACGGTAGCTTGATGGCGGTAGCTAGATGACGGTAGCTAGATGACGGTAGCTAGATGACGGTAGCTTGATGACGGTAGCTTGATGACAGTAGCTAGATGACGGTAGCTAGATGACAGTAGCTAGATGACGGTAGCTAGATGACGGTAGCTAGATGACGGTAGCTAGATGACGGTAGCTAGATGACGGTAGCTTGATGACGGTAGCTAGATGACGGTAGCTAGATAACGATAGCTTGATGACGGTAGCTAGATGACGGTAGCTAGATGACGGTAGCTAGATGACGGGAGGCCACGTGGAGAATACAATAGTTTCTCATCTCCTGATTTCGCGGGATATGATTTGCGTCATGTCATGCTCTCTCCCGAATTATGATGATTTCAATTGATTTAAATGAAATTCTGTAACAAACAGCGTTGAAACAACGCAGACAAGCTACAAGCCACGAAGAAAAGTAAAGGTTCAGGTCAATTTGTCAAATATGAGGCCAACCGCCATCCGAAGTTTACTGAGAAAACAGTGTCTGCTTGACTCACTCACTGATAACTCCAATGTAAAATTTTGGGGTGAGACATTTAGGCAAGAAGTGGGCGGACACCAATTGTGCGGGTCTATTTCTTTATGCATATGAATCGGAAAACCATCAAATGTCCAATTCCCTTCCACTGAACTAGAAATGAAGGAGGTCAGTGAGACCGCCTAACCTGCTTTATATTTAGATTCATGCATAACGATTCAGAGAGACAAAACACTCTCCACAAGACTGTATGACAAGAGGAGTGAGTGAGTGAGTGAGTTGGGTTTAACGCCGCTTTTAACAGTATTCCAGTTATATCGCGGCGTGTCAGCTTAATGTGGGAGGAAAGCCCGAAGTGATGCAGGTCTCAGACGTTTACCACTTCGGTGAAACCCACGAGCACGGGTATGGTGCTGACAAACCTAGAAACATAATCGGGGCGAACCGGGATTCGGATTCGAACCCACAACCATAGGTTTCTAGCGTGCCCAAGGAACGCAACTCTGCACAGCGAATCGCGGCGCCTTAGACTACTGGGCCACCCGTGCCCCTGTGACAAGAGGAATGACATTAACTTCCCCGTTATGTCGAGCAATATTCCAGCAGCTCCAGCCTCGCCTCCGCTGTTGAAATATTACAAATTTTGAGATACAATCACGCATGTTCTTTTTACCAAGAATTTAAAGAGCGTCGAACGACTCATTTTTAGCAAGGCTACGGTATTGAGGCCTCAGCAAAGTTTTCAAAATGTTTTTCGGTAGGAAATTTCCAAACTTGAAGCATCAGTTACCTATTTGGAATTGCACCTTATGTTCGCGTGTTTTTTCATGTGAACAGTTGACTTGCCTATGCATGTGTTTATGACAGGTAGTACCGGTGTTTCAGGATACACTTCTTTTACGCGAAAACCTGGTAGTACCCCACATTATAGTGATTCATAAACACATGCTCATTATATAACTGGAATCGTACAATCGACTCTGCTTTAGGCGGGATTTCCTATGAATTTTAAAAGGGTTTTGTCGCATTCATTTATGATTAACAGCATCGGAATGTGTGTCGCACATGCCCCACATCGCCTCCGTGGTCTAGTGGTAGAGCGCCCGCCCGGAGAGCGGAAGGTCCGGGGTTCGATCCTGTCATACCAAAAGACCTTAAAAATGGTACTTGTTGTTACCCTGCCTGACGCTCGACATTAAAGGATTAAAGCAAGAACTGGTCGGCTTGGGGTTGATCCCCGGCCGCGTCATACCAAAATAAGTTAAAAGATGGTACTTGTTGTTACCCTGTCTGGCGCTCGTCGTTAAGGGGCTAGAACAAGAACTGGTCGGCTCGGGGTCAGCATACTGTGTCTGAGTGGGGTATTCATGTTAAACTGCAGCATGGTATCTCAGTGAGCTAGCAATATAAAATCGTCATTAGTCCGGAGTAGCACAAAAAGCCACGTAGTACATGCACGTCGCTCTACAAGTGCAATAATCTTTGCCGCTACGTTAAACACCATTTCACCTCACACATTCCCCTACACACGGTGCTGGAATATAACGGTAACTAAATACGGGCATTAAACATCTTCCCTCACCCCCAATGTTCTCATAGATGTTGAGAGTATCACCTTCCATACAACCATACGTCCGAGTCAAGAGGTTTACTTGGTGCTGCTCCTCCAGTACTAGAACTGACAATCGCAATATGGCAAGCCGGTTTCTGTCAATTTTCTGTTGAGTGGTCAGTGAGTCAGTATGGTTTTACGCCGCTTTTAGCGATATTCCAGCAATATCACGGCGGGGGACACCAGAAATGGGCTTCACACATTGTACCCATGTCTGGATTCGAACCCGGGTCTTCGGCGTGACGAGCGAACGCTTTAACCACTAGGCTACCCGACCGCCCCCAATTTTCTGTTAAGAACATATCCTTTTGCATATACAGTGACTTAGTACCCCACGACAGAGAATACGCTATTGATTGACAGTGTCACCCAAGTGTCTTTTGATATCAAATATATCTACACGAGTCGTTAAAAGCTCAAAACTCCGAGGCTTGCCTTTTATCGACAAGTGTTGATATATTTGATATCAAAAGACACAAGGGTGAGATTTTATTCATCATTCAATATCATTCTTCCAACTTTTTCAGTTTGTAGACACTAATAAGCAGTGTCGTAAGTGTACAAAATACTGCTAACAGCTTCAGTAGCAGAGCCATTAGTGATGTCATTTGATTGTGACGTCATAGTAACAATGACGTCGCATTGGTCTTCGAAGCATTGTGATGCAATTTCATTACAGCGACATCTACTCATGGGCGCGAAATCTCCCGTGGGAACCAGTTTGGGATGATAGTGAGTGAGTTGGGTTTAACGCCGCTTTTAACAGTATTCCAGTTATATCGCGGCGTGTCAGCTTAATGTGGGAGGAAAGCCCGAAGTGATTCAGGTCTCAGACGTTTACCTCTTCGGTGAAACCCACGAGCACGGGTATGGTGATTAAAAACCTAGAAACATAATCGGGGCGAACCGGGATTCGAACCCACAATCATAGGTTTCTGGCGTGCCCAAGGGACGCAACTCTGCACAGCGATTTTGATGATAAATACCCTATGTAAGACAATATCAGTATCCAGATATTCCGTTAAAACTTATATCTGTATTGTTACGGTATGAGTAATTCATATAAATCCAACTGTTTCACCCGCAGCAACGTCGGGAAGTGTTTTCAGATTGCCCTTTGTAAACGTCAAAGGATAATCGACCTGGAATAATGCTTATTAATCAACACCCCTATCATATAATTCAAGACGTTCAAGAAACTCTGACGCACCGTTAGTAAGACTAGTACTGTAACCACACGCTAGATCCATAAATGGTTCGCTTCATATCCAAACAGGTCCCCTTTAAGTCCATCTAGGTCCTCTTCAAACCCACATAAGTCCCCTTAAAAGTCACATGGGTCATCTTCAAACTAACATAGGTCCCCTTAAAACTCACATTGGTCCCTTTAAAACGCACATAGGTCATGTCCAAACCCATACAGTTCACCTTGAAACCCAGTTAGGTTCTCTGCACATCCGTGTTGGTCCCCTTTAAACTTAGAACCGCTAAAATACCACTTCCTTGGCCTGGTGGTAGAGCGTCCGTCCGGAGAGCAGAAGGTAGGGTTTCGATCCCCGGCCGCGTCAAACTCAAAGGCGTTAAAAGATGGTACATGTTGTTACCCTGGCGCTCGGCATAAAGGGGCTAAAACAAAGACTGGTCGGCTCGGAGTCAGTATATTGTGTCTGAGTGGGGTATTCGTGTTAAACTGCGGCATGGTGTCTCAGTGGGCTAGCACTATTACCCAGACTGGCACAAGCAGCCAACCCCAAAACCGCTAGGTCGTCATTGTCCCTGCAGCCTCCTCAGCGGGCCGATTTGGGCAGATTGCGGACACGTGATTAATAGTATTCCTGAACAAGCCTATGTCACTATCATGCTACTATGCTCATATGTGTAGATATGCAGGTATAGCTCTTTTTAACATGCATCATTGTTTTAAAAACAAAATCCAGTTTAATTGTGAATACATTTTATTTTCATGTTTCGTATTCATTGTTATTAGATATGCATATTCCACCTATATGTAATGCATATGTATTAGACAGCCATGAACAGGGAATGTACCTGCCCGGTGCTTGGGACTTATTGATTTAAATTATTTGTGCCGTCATCTGTCAGTCGCATATCGCCACGTCAAGGCTAATTAATCCAACTGGCTTCCCTTTGTAACAAATGTTTGGATAACGCTTCCTTAGTCAAGTACAGATTCTCGTACTTTTGGGGGGTTGAGTCCCGTCCGGGATGGTTCGAACCCACACTGCCAGACTGAGGCACCTAATCGCCAGCACACAAAGTCAGCGATCTAACCCACTCAGCCACCGAGACTTCAACAGCAATGAAAGTCCGACAACTGGTAGTCTAGATCACGTACTTTGTGTACCCCTCTGAAAAGTGTAAATTGGCATGGCTCCCATGGCCGAAAGCTATGAACACACAATGTCATTTAGAAAGAGGTCAAATGTAACAAATGTTATATTTGGGATAACACTCTCTCAGTAAAGTACAGATTTTCGTACTGTTTGTCCATTGCTAATTATCAGTCAGTACTAATTTAACTCCTGGGCCCACTTGCACAAAGCGATCTTAGCGCTACGACTATTGTAAGCCTATGTTAAAGTATGGGAGTTAAGATCATCTTAAGCGCTAAGATCGCTTTGTGCAAGTGGGCCCTGGTGTCTGTTTGTCCATTGCTAATCACTTATCAGCGCTAATTAACTGTTGGCATAGCTTGTTGCCTTTCCACCTTTCCATATTTTTTTTCACTGTTGTGTTTTTTTACATATATATGTTTTTTGCATCCTTGCATTCCAAAATGTTGTGTTCCTCATAATAAAGAATTAGACATCCATGAACTGCTCTCTCTTACTGATAGGTAATTGTGAGTGAGACCTTTGTCTACATTCATGCCTGACTATTCCAATACTTGACACTAATGCACGTTATGTACGAGTACATATTCCAGCTAGATGACGTCTGTGGGAGTGGTTGATAGCATGAATAAAGATCCACCGGGATACGATGACTTGCAATCAGCAGGTCACGACCCTGACCTCCGATTCCTGGACGACTCAGGACAAACCTGCCACTCTGAGAAACGTCACTTACCCTACTGCTAGGGTCAGTGTATATAACCAGTGTGTAGCGAGGACATCGGGTAAACGGTGATAATACAGTGACAGTCATAAACGCGAGACAATATATGAGTGAGGCCATGTCAGGCGCCGGTCAGTGTCAGGTCATACATGCTGCAGGCGGGATGTGTCGCCGTACAAGGACACATGCACTTTGCCGTGGATATGCTGTCACATAAATGCTAAATAAAAGCTGACAACTCAAATCAGTTCTTGTGGTTCAAGGTCTCGATTGTCAACCTCTATACAAACCAAGCATATAAATCAAACGACAACCTTTTGAAATGTCTCAAGGGGCAATTAAATATACTTTAACATACGTATTTCAATAACCTGATCTCAATGAAGATATATCTTTATGTGTTCACGTTGGGATGGATATGTTGTAGCGAGAACATAAATGCAATTTCGATTAGATGACGATCCTGTGTTCAGCACGTCGCAAATCAGGCGAAATTAAGTACCACTGGTTGCGGAGAGTAGTTGGATGGATGAGCGCGTTCAGCAGCTTGACTCCTAAGAGTTTCTTAGGATTCGGTCCTGCCCCACACCGAAGCACATGTGGTGTCTCCTTAGGCAAGATACTTTTTGAAACATGCCTTTATTCACCCAGCAGTGAATGGGTACCCGGTAGCCTGAGGTTGAAATGTGACTGTTAATCTTCTAGCGTCTCCCAAGGCAGCTTTGGTCGTATACACCCAAGGGAGCTTAGGATGAAATTCGAGAGCACACAAAACCATGATGTATCGATTTGAGCATGCTATAGGGTGCGGACTTCGCCCATTACAGATAAACACAATATCATTATTGTATCAAAACTGTGGTTATGGTAATGGACACGCTGTTTGTGTAATACATTTTTTAAACAAAGTATCTATTAAGCGCTCAGATTAGTAGGAGGCACAGGTATATTCAAGCTAGTACGACAAAATGGTACATTAAAGATCCAATGTATCCGTCACAATTGCATTCAGTCTCCTCGGGCATTCAGTCTGTATTTGGTTGAGAGCAGGGTGCTGAAATCCTGTTATATTTTTTAACAAGCTGAAGCTAGGATTTACGTAATTTGACTACTTTCTTTCATTGAATTACGGATTATGTACTTGGACACATTTAACGTAAGCCGCGTGTGGCTTGTTAGTCAGTCATACCAGGTTACAGAATAAATAAATAATATATAGTGTAGTATCAGAGCAAAATCATATGGTGTAAGAATATATATGTCATTATGTATGCCAGCAATATTTCATTTTTTAAATACCTGATCTCATTACTTCCGAAGAGAATGAAAAAGAAAAATAATAGCTAAAAACTCACTCACTACACCATCGATAATGACAGATTGACTATGGTTTGTAAAGAAAAATGTTGCCAAAACATATTTCCGTTCAAAATCGATGGTTACTAAATAATGTAGAAGAAGATATACACTCTGCAAAACAAGAAACGCACAGGTAGATTTTTAGTAAATTTAATGTACCTTATAAAGACGAAATAATTAATTTAATATCATAGATACGAATATGAAATTTTGGATCTCGATAGTCACATGTTGTTTGTCAATTGTACAAAGGCATTGAAATCTGTTCATTGTCATGTCACATGAGGTCACAAGGTTGCGCTGAACTCAGTATCTCGTGTGACCGCCCCGGGCAGCGATCACGGCTCTGCATCTCATCGGCACTGAGTTGTCTTCCATCTCGCCGGTGAAGAATAAATCGTGATTCATCACTAAACCACACTCCTCCCCAGTTTCTCAAATTCCAAGACTTTAAGGTATGGCATTAACGTAAGCGTCGCTGTCGATGGATCTGTTACAAAACAGGGACGATAACTACTCTTCTGGGTCGGATTCCGGTCTCGCGAAGATGGTTCCTAACAGTCTGGTCCGATATACTCCTTAAACCAGGGATGCGTCCTGCAGTCTCCGTAGCTGTGGCATTGCGATGACGTAGGTGGAACAGTCGAATGTAGCGATCATGTGCAGGGGCGGTAACTCTTGGTTGGCCGGTTCTCGGCCCGTCTGTAGTGGAATTGAACTGTGTGTATCGGTTACAAAGGCGGCAAATGGTGCTGTGGTGGACGTTGAAGTGGCGTGCAACAGAGGATTGCGGTTCCCCTCTTTGGATACGGCCAATGGCGATGTTCCCATCGACAGCGCTGTCTCGGCATTTTCGAACTTGAAAAATGTTGACAATTGAATGACAACTTATAGGCTCATGCTTGCCTTTTTATAACCACAACCACGAGTTACGAATGCCATAACTTTCACGTGCATCTTGCTTTACTGTTTTCCTCAATGACATTTTTTAACAAGTGTGAACACAAGCCGCTTAAGACAATACAAATCGACAATGGCTGCGTTTTGACATACCGTTTGTCGAATATCAGGCCACCAACATTTTCCAATAACATATCCAATTTATATACCGGGTTTTTTGTGTATTCAAGTTCAGTAAACTACATACTACCTGTGCGTTTCTTTTTTTGTGTGTGTATTGAAACCCTATATGACGGCCATCATTATTCACCATTCGTTATTACCGCTATATAAGGACATTTTCCCATATGTATTTTGCATATATTTTGCAACAAAAATCATAAAAGGACAGACAAAAGAAAGTATACACTCATATATTTGAAAATTTAAACAAAAAAGAAATGATTATTCGATATCGATGTATTTGATGCGGGTAGTATTACATGCTTCCTAGCAATTGGTATATCAGAACAGGCTAGTGTTTTCAGACTAGTAACGTGTGTACATTTTCACGTGTAGACTTTCTTTTGCCCGGCAGTTTATGTCAAATGTATATATCGCTGAATGAATATCGATTGCTTTCTAAACCTACGACTAAATACATGCCGCCATGTACACACACACATATAGATATATTTTTTATCATTTTGTTTTTTCACGAGACGGCATAAATAATCTCGGCATAGTAATTTACGAGAAAAAGACAAACGTAAATTCAATTTGGCGTTTCTTTCTCTATGTTCGAGATTTTAATCTGGAAGCCAAAGTAGTTCATCAGAAAAATAGTTAGTGAATTAGACTGAAAATAGATCATTATAAATAGAGGTTTGGGGGAAGATTGAAAGTTGTTCATTTTGAAATATAGTTATTTGGGTAGATTGAAATAAGTTTATTACAAATATATTTATTGAGGTAGAATAATAGTACAGTAAACTACGTTTATAACGAACACGCTTATAACTAACGGATATAACGAACTGTTTTTTTACCCTGTCCGTTTGCTGTAGATATACTGTATATGTGCTTATACGAACTACGGTTATTACGAACTAAATTTAGTGGTCCTCTTAAGTTCGTTATAACCGTAGTTTACTGTAGTAGCACAAAATATAGTTATTGCGTTAGACTGAAGTAGTTCATTACAAATATAGTTATTGCGTTAGACTGAAGTAGTTCATTACAAATATAGTTATTGCGTTAGACTGAAGTAGTTCATTACAAATATAGTTATTGGGGTAGACTGAAAGTAGTTCATTAGAAATATAGTTATTGAGGTAGACTGAAAGCAGTTCATTAGAAATATAGTTATTGAGGTAGACTAAAAGCAGTTCTTCAGAAATATAGTTATTGAGATAGACTGAAAGCAGTTTATTAGACATATAGTCATTGAGGTAGACTAACAGCAGTTCATTAGAAATATAGTTACTGAGGTAGACTAAAAGCAGTTCATTAGAAATATAGTTATTAAGGTAGACTAAAAGCTGGTCATTAGAAATATAGTTATTGAGGTAGACCGAAAGTAGTTCATTAGAAATATAGTTATTGAGATAGACTGAAAGCAGGTCATTAGAAATATAGTTAAATTTAAATTTTAAATTTAAAATGCACATTCTCCTTCTAAATGAGCTCACGATGAATACGTGAATACGTACATAAAGGAATACAGGAACTCGATCAGTCTCCGTTGTATTATTGAGTCCGTTGCATGATGACTCAAATAACCTTAAACAAGAAATAAAAAAACAGTTAAATCTGCAACATTTGTTCCTCCCCAAAACATTTGTTTCCAGGGTTTTTTATGCATATCGTAACACCAGGGGAGAGGATAAGACCAATGTCCGATTTATGATATTATGCGTTAAATATATTTTAGAAATAAGGGTTGCTTGCAAACTAATACATACCCTGCAAGCTGTCTTCTGAATTGATATTAAGTTCGACGACCCTCCATCTAGTTTTTACTATGTTTGACAAGTGATTGGCCTGCAGCTAGTGTTATGTTGGTTAAGTTGACAAACATGGTGAGCGGTCATTGCCCCCGCGGACACAGGTCAAGGGGAATGACCAAGCGTGTCACCATCGCTGCAAGTCTGCTCATACAAAGACTCATCTCTACCCACCATCGGAATGGACATCTCTGATAGAGTCGCGTGCATCGCTCTGCTGACATACAGTGCAATTGCTGGTAGGTTTCTCATAACTTTCATTGAACATATTTTGCTGAAGCGGTAGTTGTCTTTAATTATTAATGTTAAATATATTCCAGTTTCAGGGGACTTATATGTGTGTTCATAGATCGCGCTTGTTTGACATCAACTGTCTGGCAAAGAAAAGTATACACCTTGAAAATATGAAAATAAAGTGACAAAACCCTTTCCACACCCAATAGAAATCTCTGCATAAGCAGAGCCGATTGTACAATTCCAACTGTATCATTAGCATGTGTTTATGAATCACTATCAAATAGTGATGATACCAGGTGTTCGCGAAACGGTGAGCGTATCCTGCCCCACCCATGGCACCCGTCACAAACACATGCAAAGGCAAGTCAATGACCAAGCGTGTCACTATCACTGCAAGTTTCTTGTTTCTACCATTTTAGCCAAACATGGGTGTATACTTTCTATACCAGGCAGTTGATGTCGATAGAAATAATGAAGCTGTTAGATTTCAAAATGTTGATTTGGGTAAACCAGCCCATCAACCTGACTGGAAATCATACACAACCACATCAGCATCAGTAAATTACTATTAACTCCAACGCGATTTCACAAATATTTTCAGACAGTTTCTGTTGCCATCCGTGAGGACCGCCTCCGTGGTCTAGTGGTAGAGCGTCCGCCCGGAGAGCGGAAGGTCCGGGGTTCGATCCCCGGCCGCGTCATTCCAAAAGACGTTAAAAGATGGTACTTTTTGTTACCCTGTCTGGCGCTCGGCATTAAGGGGCTAAAACAAGGACTGGTCGGCTCGGAGTCAGTATGCTGTGTCTGAGTGGGGTATTCACGTTAAACTGCGGCATGGTACGTCAGTGTGCTAGCACGAAAAAATCGGCATCAGTCCGGACTAGTACAAGCAGCCACACACACACACGTGCATCCCGTCGCTATATAAGTGCAACAATCTTGGACGCGACGTTAAACCCAATTTCACCTCACCTCACCTCACCTCACCTCCACATCCGTGACGTTTCACAGATTAATCTCTGCTATCTGCTCATTGATTCCACCTACCTCCACACAAAGTACACTTGGTCAGGATTCGTCTATTGTCATTTTGTGCACATACTGTTTTCCTGACTGACTCTCTTTTTTCGGCCGTTATTTCAGACAGCATGCAATTCTACATGAAATGTTATTAACATCCATCTAGACCAAAACATTTTTTGTAATTCATGATACATTTCTGCATCATGTACACACATTTGTGTCAACGAACATATCTACATTATAAGAAATCCATTTGAACAATTGCCAGAAGATTATCTGAATTGTATGGGTCACGGTATGCGTGTAAGTGTGTGGCCTCCACTGTGCAGCATACATCAAAAGCAAGGCGACAGTGCGCGTTGTTTGTATTCTCGTGAATTATGGGCAACACTAATTTATCAAACGCATCCTGTGTAGAACGTTATCAACATGTTTACATTAAAATTAACACGTGAGGATATAAATCTCCTTCATGTCGTATTGTTTTCATGGTTTGTGTGTTGACATTAGACGAGGAATATGATGGATGACAATGACAGGAGCATTGTGGCGGGAATATTCTTCTCTCACAAACAAAATGACCAAAAATCTCATGCAAGAAGTAGTCCTTGATGTTTTCGAGAGATATGCAAAATCAAATAATATATGCACTTTTAATGAATAAATTTATTGTTTTGTTTTCAAGAGACCAAACTTTGCGAATAAATTGGAAACACATTAACTAGTTACATGTCACACACTACCTCGTTAAATGCCATACACTAACTGGTTACATGCATTACACTTACTGGTTACATGCCATACACAAACTGGTTACATGCCATACACTAGCTGGTAACATGACATACACTAACTGGTTACATGCCATACACTAGCTGGTAACATGACATACAATAACTGGTTACATGTCATGCACTAACTGGTTACATGCCATACACAAACTGGTTACATGCTATACACTAACTGGTTACATGCCATACACTGACTGGTTACATGCAATACACTAACTGGTTACATGCCGTAAACTTACTGGTTTTATATCATACAATAACTGGTTACATGCAATACACTAACTGGTTACATGTCATACACTGACTGGTTAAATGCCATACACTAACTGGTTACATGCCATACACTGACTGGTTAAATGCCATACACTAACTGGTTACATGCCATACAATGACTGGTTCCATGACATACACTAACTGGTTACATGGCGTACACTTACTGGTTAAATGCGATACACTGACTGGTTACATGTCATACACTAACTGGTTACATGCCATACACTTACTGGTTACAAGCCATACACTGACTGGTTACATGCCATACACTGACTGGTTACAAGCCATACACTGACTGGTTACATGTCATACACTGACTGGTTACATGCCATACACTGGCTGTTTACAAGCCATACACTGACTGGTTACATGTCATACACTGACTAGTTACATGCCATACACAAACTGGTTACATACTATACACTAACTGGTTACATGCCATACACTAACTGGTTACATGCCATACACTAACTGGTTACATGCCATACACTTACTGGTTACATGCCATACACTAACTGATTACATGCCATACACTTACTGGTTACAAGCCATACACTGACTGGTTACAAGCTATACACTAACTGGTTACATGCCATACACTTACTGGTTACATGCCATACACTAACTGATTACATGCCATACACTTACTGGTTACAAGCCATACACTGACTGGTTACATGCTATACACTAACTGGTTACATGCCATACACTAACTGGTTACATGTTATACATCCGTATTTTCATTGTTGCAGGGTGTGAGATGTTCGCCCAACGAGGACTCTATCCCTACCCGTCACTGTTTGGATTTGTGCCACGCCCTCCGGTCCCAAGAAACCCTCTTCCCCGGGACAACCCCCATACACCACGTGCAGATCCACCACCTGCGAACCCTCCTCCAAATACACCCGATGCGAACCCTCCTCCAAATACACCCGATGCGAATCCTCCTCCAAATACACCCGATGCGAATCCTCCTCCAAATACACCTGATGCGAATCCTCCTCCAAATACACCCGATGCGAATCCTCCTCCAAGTACACCCGATGCGAACCCTCCTCCAAGTACACCCGATACGAATCCTGCTAAAAATATACCCGATGCGAATCCTCCTCCAAATACACCCGATGCGAACCCTCCTCCAAGTACACCCGATGCGAATTCTCCTCCAAATATACCAGATGCGAATCCTCCTCCTAATATACCCGATGCGAATCCTCCTCCAACTACACCCGATGCGAACCCTCCTCCAAATACACCAGGTGCGAACCCTCCTCCAAATACACCCGATGCGAAGCCTCCTCCAAATACACCCGATGCGAAGCCTCCTCCAAATACACCCGATGCGAATTCTCCTCCAAATACACCCGATGCGAATCCTCCTCCAAGTACACCCGATGCGAACCCTCCTCCAAGTACACCCGATACGAATCCTGCTCCAAATATACCCGATGCGAATCCTGCTCCAAATACACCCGATGCGAACCCTCCTCCAAGTACACCCGATGCGAATTCTCCTCCAAATATACCAGATGCGTATCCTCCTCCTAATATACCCGATGCGAACCCTCCTCCAACTACACCCGATGCGAATTCTCCTCCAAATATACCAGATGCGAATCCTCCTCCAAGTACACCCGATGCGAATCCTCCTCCAAATACACCCGATGCGAACCCTCCTCCAAATACACCAGATGCGAATCCTCCTCCAAATACACCAGATGCGAACCCTCCTCCTAATACACCAGATGCGAATCCTCCTCCAAATACACCAAATGCGAATCCTCCTCCAAATATACCAGATGCCAACCCTCCTTCATCTAATCCAGATGCGAATCCTCCTCCAAATACACCAGATGCGAACCCTCCTCCAAATACACCCGATGCGAAACCTCCTCCAAATACACCCGATGCGAACCCTCCTCCAAGTACACCCGATGCGAATCCTCCACCAAATATACCAAATGCGAACCTTCCTCCAAGGGCACCCACATCCCCTCCGAATGGCGGAACTACTTACCCTCTATATGGACGAGGTACTCAGAGAGCGTTTTCTCCTTTCCCTGGCCTGTCAGGGTGGGGCAGATTTGTCAACAGATACGTCCCACCTCCGCTACCCCCGGAATCACCAGGCAGCACCCAGAATTCATATACACCGCCCGCACCAACCGACACACCGCTGGACACCCCAGACTTCGTCGAACCACACAGGGAGTGGGTGTACCACTTCAGGCAGACAAACAGAGAACCCTATGCGGAACGCATGGAGAGCACAGGACACGAAATGGCTATACCCAGCAATGTGATGGACAACCTAGTTCCAACTTCTGAAGGCGTAGCAACTGGACAGGAGTCAAAACGAGATCAAGCCAAACGTCATCTTTCATCATCAGTGAATCACCATCTTATAAGCAATGAAGCTCATATCGAAGCATCTTCTGTATCGGATACAATCATCCCTACAGGAGCGCATTTCCTCATGGAATCGTTTCAGGGTATACCGCATACAGAACAAATATTACAGTCGGGTATTGAATTAATCAAAGGCGAAACACACGTTCCGACAACAAAAAGTAAATCATATCCTAGCAGAGAACCAGTATTTCCAAGTTCCAAACCGTCGACTATTCCATCAGAAGAGACGGACCAGAATAATCTTCTTCATGGGGAACCCTTTCTATTGGCAGGGAGATCTCCTGTCATTCGTGAAGTGGATGTGTCATACGCACAAGGCGAACAGGTCAGCGATTGGACCGCAAGAGCACCGTTTGCCGACACAAATCAGCCTTTTCTCTTAGAAGACATTTTGATTTCCTTCTTTAAGACAAGGTACTTTGAAGGTGGAGTGAATACCATGGTGTGATGGTAACGTACAGATCACTACAAGAGCTGTACTCACATTTGAAAGCAGAGAATGTTCATGTAACGTATTTCATAGGCATTTAGAAGTTGGAGTATTAAGTAAGGATAAGAATTTATGAATAAACAACTTCTTTATTGAGTTGGTTTAACACCGCTTTTAACGGTATTCCAGTTGTATCACGGCGTGTCATCTTAATGTGGGAGGAAAGTCCGAAGTGATGCAGGTCTCAGACGTTTACCACTTCGGTGAAACCCACAGCACGGGTGTGGTGCTGACAAACCTAGAAACATAATCGGGCGAACCGGGATTCGAACCCACAAATAATAGGTGCCATCATTTGCTTGATAACGGTGGTAGAACCTACATCAAAACGTCGCTCTTAATTGTAATAAAGAAGTTGTTCACCCATAAATTCTTATCCTTACTTAATCGTCATGTATGTCAGTTCGTGTGTGACAAAAACATAGCCGCCAATGGCCCTTCGACAGGGCGAATAATACACCTGTCAGCCATGTATTTCAACATGTGTACGACCAATCAGTCATGATACCTGGGAGAATCACTGCACAATAACTTGTTAGATGTGGTAGAGGCTTTCCATGCACCTTGTACATTTGACATTGACCTAATGTCAGCACTAAATCGCTATCGTCAACTTTAGGGCATTAAACATGTACATGGGTAGATTGGTTGTATTTTTACTGCGATCAGTAATCGTTAGTTAAGTAGGGGCACGGGTGGCCCAGTCGTCTAAGGCGCCGCTAATCGCTGTTCAGAGTTGCGTCCCTTGGGCACGCCAGGAACCTATGATTGTGGGTTCGAATCCCGGTTCGCCCCGATTATGTTTCTAGGTTTGTCATCACCATACCCGTGCTCGTGGGTTTCACCGAAGTGGTAAACGTCTGAGACCTGCATCACTTCGTGCTTTCCTCCCACATTAAGCTGACACACCGTAATATAACTGGAATACTGTTAAAAGCGGCGTTAAACCCAACTCACCCACACGTTGGTTAAGTATATGAATATAAAAATCAAGGTATGAAGTGCACATGGAAATTGTTTTCTTCTTTCAACTTCCATCAGGAACGAGTTAGTATTTATCGGAGACAAGTACCTACATTACATTAAAATACCCATTATAATAAGCGAAGCAACATTATCTACGTGAGGCACAGCTGAGAACCATGACAACGCCGTAGTCATGGACCAGAGATACTGACCTACCAAGACAGCGTTTGTATGTCCAAGAACGGTACTGCCTCTGTTCTACAAGAAAACAAAACCATTATGCCATACTCTCCACATGTTCTGAGATCCGGGGTAGAATAGGTCTTCAGCAACCCATGCTTGCCGTAAAAGGCGACTTTGCTTGTCGTAAAAGGCGACTAACGGGATCGGGTGGTCAGGCTCGCTGACTTGGTTGATTCATGTCATCGATCCCAATTGCGTGGATCGACGCTCTTGATATTAATCACTGGATTGTCTGGTTCAGACTCGATTATTTACAGACCGCCGCATATATCTGGAATATTGCTGATTGCGGCGTTAAACAATAAACCAACAAACCAACATGTTCTGAACATTTCACGGTACACAACACACCTTCCTTTCGCGAACACCGTTGTCATGACGGATTTTCAGTGATCTTATTTATATAATTTCACCAGCAGTTTGCCCATTACGCCTCATGGAATCTAAAGATACTCGAGACTGGCGTTGGCGTTTCCTATTTCCTTGATGATCATTCTCTCGAGTACCTCTGGTCTGGCTTGTGTAGCAGACGCTGACAGTGGAGATAAATGTGAAACTTGTTTCATTGCAGGATTTCATATCCGTGGTCCAGTGGTAGAGCGTCTGCCCGCAGAGCGGAAGGTCCGGGGTTCGATCCCCAGCCGTGTCATACCAAAAGACGTTAAAAGATGGTACTTGTTGTTATCCTGTCTTGCGCCGGTATTAAGGGGCTAAAACAAGGACTGGTCGGCTCGGAGTCAGTATACGGTGTCTGAGTGGGGTATTCATGTTAAACTGCGGCATGGTATCTCAGTGAGCTAGCACTATAAATCTGCATCAGTCCGGACTAGTACAAGCAGCCACACACACAAACACACACAAACACACACCCACACCCACACACACACACACACACACACACACACACACACACACACACACACACACACACACACACGTGCATGCACGTCGCTATATCAGTGCAATAATCTTGGACGCGACGTTAAACCCAATTTCACCTGACCTCACATATGTGTAGATATAAACGTCATCGGAATGATGCACCATGTGTCAACTGAGCTGTCTAACATCGTGGATCTATAGCTTCTGTTGCATAATTGTCTGTGTGATGTAGTTCTGCGTGTTCCCCTTGCAGATGTTCATGTATATAGCATGGCATATGTTGTCACTCACGCCCGACGCTTTGAATTAAAAAGAGAGTTTGCATGTAGAGTTGCAATAGAGTTTTAGCTTTTTATGATTTTTGACATCTCTCAAAATACATCACAATTCATCATGCTGGTATGTAATTGATGTTCTTGCCTTCTGCAACATATGTCCCACTTGATAAACGTGACCAAGCCCTACAACATGCACCACAAATAACCTGTATTCACGAATATGAACTGTTAACTTCTTCCGGCCGTGTGAACAACAAAATAACTTTGTTGGATAAAAATAGTTCAAGTATTTACGAAACAATAGCTAATCTAATTGAATTAACTCTCATCGTTTAAATCTACAATTACAATGTCCAACACAAGGAGGTTATCTGCATATGTGAGTGAGTGAGTGAGTGAGTGAGTGAGTGAGTGAGTGAGTGAGTGAGTACGTCTACTACTATTAATAATAATGGTATGTGCATTTTTAATGCGCCAGATTACATTATTATTATTAGTAGTAGTAGTGTTGTTGTTGTTGTTGTTGTTGTTGTTATTATTATTATTATTTATTATTACCCCGGCCAATAGATCAGTGTGCACTTGAGTTTCATTCTCAGCTCCCTGGGGAGTATGTAACCCAAAATGCCCGTGTTGCGCTAGAAGGTTAACAGCCACAGAGGCACATTTCTAACAAAGTCACTTGCCTCAGGAGACACCACATGTGTTACATGTGTTTCAGTGTGGGGCAGGACCGAAGCCCTAGAAACTCTCAGGAGTCAAGCTGCTGAACGTGGTCACCCATCCACCTCCTCTCCGAGACCGACGCTGCATAACTTCGCCTGATTTGTGACCTGTGCGCCTCGCACAGAACCACGTGCCACCAAGTATAGTACATCACAGAAAATAAATATTTGTTCATTTAAAACAATTTACAAGAAACACAGTAACAGCCAAAAATAAGGCAAAGACCAACACGTGTTCTCTTAAGTGAACATTTAATGTCAATCACACTGATCTTTGTCCAAGGTAAAACACAGTTTTAAAGATTACCGCATCACTTTTCTTCTCCTTTAACACCGACCGCCTCCGTGGTCTAATGGTAGAGCGTCCGCCTGGAGAGCGGAAGGTCCGTGGTTCGATCTCCGACCGCGTCATACCAAAAGACGTTAAAAGGTGGTACTTGTTGTTACCCTGTCTGGCGCTCGGCATTAAGGGGCTAAAACAAGGACTGGTCGGCTCTGAGTCAGTATACTGTGTCCGAGTGGGGTATTCATGTTAAACTGCGGCATGGTATCTCAGTGAGCTAGCACTATAAATCGGCATCAGTCCAGACTAGTACAAGCAGCCACGCATACATGTACATGCACGTCGCTATATAAGTGCAATAATATTAGACGCGACGTTAAACCCCATTTCACCTCACCTCCTTTAACACCAAATCCGACGATGTTTTTCTGGTGTTCTCGTGGCGAAGTAGTATTGAGCACGCAGATATCAATAATGTTTATGTGTGTGGGAAAAAGTCTCAGTTGATTAATTACTCGTCAAAATTATCTTAAAAACGATAAAGTGTTGAAACAACGTAATATGGACTGTCACAGCACATTTACTGCATACAATCACCGTGTCAAACAAGACACTTAATGATCCAGGTCAAGCAAAGATCATGTCATCAAAGACGTCGTGATTTTTAGTGCGGCGATATCCCAATCACCTGCCACGAGCGAGATACGTTTATGAAGGGACTTCTGAAGAACTCAAGCTCTGAGGTCGGGCACAGTTCATTTTGGTGGAAATCGCCTAGTGGTGGGTATATAAAGAGGCAGCGCACAATGTGTTTGGTACCTCTCCAGGAACACAATCAGCAGCGTAGAAATGATACGCCATCTCGTCTTTTCCTGCGTGGTTTGTCTGTGGGTGGCAGGTAAGTCCTACCGTATTCCTAGAGAGTGAGGGCGTTGGGGTAGCCTTGTTGTTGAAGTTGTCGCTCGTCACGCAGAAGATCCGGGTTCGATTCCCATATGGGTACAATGTGTGAAGCCCATTTCCTGTGTCCCCTGCTGCGATATTGCTGGAATGTTGCTAAAAGCGGCGTAAAACAATTCTCACTCACTCCTTGACAGTGGCGGATCCAGGTGGAGAGTCAGTTGGTCCGACCTATCCCTCTTTAAAAATGCATATAAACTCCAATGACTGAATTTAAAAAGGCCAAGTATAATGAAGATTAAAATTCAAAAGGTGACACCCCTACCCTCCACTGAAGAGTAACTAACTGTAAAATTCCTTAACAAAAACCTGGATCCATCTCTTATAGATTATAATTGGTTTTCAGCAACCCATTTTCGTCGAAAGAGGCGACTTTCCTTGTCGTAAGAGGCGACTTTCCTTGTCGTAAGAGGCGATCGTAACGCGATCGGATGGTCAGGCTCGCTGACTCTGTTGATGCATTGTATCCCAATTGCGTATATCGATGCTCATAATGTCAATCACTGGATTGTCTGGTCCAGACTTCATTAGTTATGGATACCATCATACAGCTGGAATGTTGCTGAGTGCGGTTCGGTGACTTGTTTGTTTGCAGTGTTAGACATTGCTCATAAAAGTAACCCCTGACGCAAAAACTGACGCAAACAAGAAATAGCTATTCGATATGGGTATCATAATTATGTTTCGAACCTTAAATTTTCAATGTTTCGGCGAGTCTTTTTCAGTCACTTAACATTTGTAATTTTTTGGCTAAATCAAGTATACTTTCTTTTGCCTGTCAGTTTGGATGAGACATTCTGTCCAAATCGTAAGCATATTATCATTTGTAATCATTGGGCTATATATAACTGGCTCTTTGATTACAATAGCTGGAGATGGATGGTTAGAAATTGCGATTTGGTCGCCGTACCCAAGGGGTAGATCGATGCTTATAATCTCAAACACATGTTTCCGTTGGGGACACTGAAGGGAGTCAAGTCCGGCCTTGTCCTTGTTAGGAACCCTGCGGGGAGTCTCTGTCCTTGTTGGGAACCCTACAGGGAGTCTATGTCCTTGTTGGGAACCCTACAGGGAGTCTATGTCCTTGTTGGGAACCCTGCGGGGAGTCTCTGTCCTTGTCGGGAACCCTGCGGGGAGTCTCTGTCCTTGTTGGGAACCCTGCGGGGAGTCTCTGTCCTTGTCGGGAACCCTGCGGGGAGTCTCTGTCCTTGTTGGGAACCCTGCTGTTATCAAGCAAGTTTCAGTGTACGTTCTAACATCGTTATCAAGCAAGTTTCAGTGTACGTTCTAACATCGTTATCAAGCAAGTTTCAGTGTACGTTCTAACATCGTTATCAAGCAAGTTTCTGTGTACGTTCTAACATCGTTATCAAGCAAGTTTCTGTGTAGGTTCTAACATCGTTATCAAGCAAGTTTCTGTGTAGGTTCTAACATCGTTATCAAGCAAGTTTCAGTGTAGGTTCTAACATCGTTATCAAGCAAGTTTCAGTGTACGTTCTAACATCGTTATCAAGCAAGTTTCGGTGTAGGTTCTAACATCGTTATCAAGCAAGTTTCAGTGTACGTTCTAACATCGTTATCAAGCAAGTTTCAGTGTACGTTCTAACATCGTTATCAAGCAAGTTTCGGTCTACGTTCTAACATCGTTATCAAGCAAGTTTCAGTGTAGGTTCTAACATCGTTATCAAGCAAGTTTCAGTGTAGGTTCTAACATCGTTATCAAGCAAGTTTCTGTGTAGGTTCTAACATCGTTATCAAGCATGTTTCAGTGTACGTTCTAACATCGTTATCAAACAAGTTTCAGTGTACGTTCTAACATCGTTATCAAACAAGTTTCTGTGTAGGTTCTAACATCGTTATCAAGCAAGTTTCAGTGTACGTTCTAACATCGTTATCAAGCAAGTTTCAGTGTAGGTTCTAACATCGTTATCAAGCAAGTTTCAGTGTAGGTTCTAACATCGTTATCAAGCAAGTTTCTGTGTAGGTTTTAACATCGTTATCAAGCATGTTTCAGTGTACGTTCTAACATCGTTATCAAGCAAGTTTCAGTGTACGTTCTAACATCGTTATCAAGCAAGTTTCTGTGTAGGTTCTAACATCGTTATCAAGCAAGTTTCAGTGTACGTTCTAACATCGTTATCAAGCAAGTTTCAGTGTAGGTTCTAACATCGTTATCAAGCAAGTTTCAGTGTACGTTCTAACATCGTTATCAAGCAAGTTTCGGTGTAGGTTCTAACATCGTTATCAAGCAAGTTTCGGTGTAGGTTCTAACATCGTTATCAAGCAAGTTTCGGTGTAAGTTCTAACATCGTTATCAAGCAAGTTTCAGAGTACGTTCTAACATCGTTATCAAGCAAGTTTCGGTGTAAATTCTAACATCGTTATCAAGCAAGTTTCGGTGTAGGTTCTAACATCGTTATCAAGCAAGTGATAACATACTTGATAACGGTGTTAGAACCTACACGGAAACGTCACTTCTAATTGTAATAAAGAAGTTGTTCATCCTCATAGCTGATCCTTACTATGATACATCACTGCAAGATTAAAACGGAACCACGTTCTTTATTTAGGCACAGGGTGTCAGAGCTCGTCAACTACATCCACAGCAACGTCATCGACCGTGGCCGACGTCACGCAGGCAACCAGTACAAGATACAGCGTGACGACACAAAGCACGGTTCCAACATGGGGTACAACAACGACATCGTCGCCTCCACCTGACACGACATCGTCGCCTCCACCTGACATGACATCGTCAACTCCACCTGACACGACATCGTCACCTCCACCTGACACGACATCGTCAACTCCACCTGACACGACATCGTCAACTCCACCTGAGGTGCATCTTCCATATATTAGCATTGGATCGCTCCAAGTCAGTCCCTCTGGTACGGATGTGCAAACCCGAACAGGTGAACTAGCTAGAAGTTACTACGGGTATGATGACATTCAACCACCAATCACCGACCAATCAGGGATGTATAGTAATAGTCAGCCACCAATCACCGACCAATCAGTGATGTATAGTAACAGTCAACCATCAATCACCGACCAATCAGGGATGTATAGTAACAGCCAACCACCAATCACCGACCAATCAGGGGTGTATAGTAACAGTCAACCTCCAATCACCGACCAATCAGGGATGTATGGTAACAGTCAACCACCAATCACCGACCAATCAGGGACGTATAGCAACAGTCAACCACCAATCACCGACAATTCAGCGATGTATAGTAACAGTCAACCTCCAATCACCGACCAATCAGGGATGTATAGTAACAGTCAACCACCAATTACCGACAATTCAGCGATGTATAGTAACAGTCAACCACCAATTACAGACCAATCAGTGATGTATAGTAACAGTCAACCACCAATCACCGACCAATCAGTGATGTATAGTAACAGTCAACCAACAATCACCGACCAATCAGCGATGTATAGTAACAGTCAACCACCAATTACCGACCAATCAGGGATGTATAGTAACAGTCAACCAACAATCACCGACAATTCAGCGATGTATAGTAACAGTCAACCACCAATCACCGACCAATCAGTGACGTATAGTAACAGTCAATCACCAATCACCGACAATTCAGTGATGTATATTAACAGCCAACCACCAATCACCTACCAATCAGGGATGTATAGTAACAGTCAAACGCAATTAACAGACAATTCAGCGATGTATAGTAACAGCCAACCACCAATCACCGACCAATCAGGGATGTATAGTAACAGCCAACCACCAATCACCGACAATTCAGCGATGTATAGTAACAGTCAACCTCCAATCACCGACCAATCAGGGATGTTTAGTAACAGTCAACCACCAATCACCGACCAATCAGTGATGTATAGTAACAGTCAACCACCAATCACCGACAATTCAGCGATGTATAGTAACAGTCAACCACCAATCACCGACCAATCAGGGATGTATAGTAACAGTCAACTACCAATCACCGACAATTCAGCGATGTATAGTAACAGTCAACCACCAATCACCGACCAATCAGCGATGTTTAGTAACAGCCAACCACCAATCACCGACCAATCAGTGATGTATAGTAACAGCCAACCACCAATCACCGACAACTCAGTGACGTATAGTAACAGTCAACCACCAATCACCGACAATTCAGCGATGTATAGTAACAGTCAACCGCCAATCACCGACAATTCAGTGATGTATAGTAACAGTCAACCACCAATCACCGACAATTCAGTGATGTATAGTAACAGCCAACCACCAATCACCGACCAATCAGGGATGTATAGTAACAGCCAACCACCAATCACCGACAATTCAGCGATGTATAGTTACAGTCAACCTCCAATCACCGACCAATCAGCGATGTTTAGTAACAGCCAACCACCAATCACCGACCAATCAGTGATGTATAGTAACAGCCAACCACCAATCACCGACAACTCAGGGACGTATAGTAACAGTCAACCACCAATCACCGACAATTCAGCAATGTATATTAACAGTCAACCGCCAATCACCGACAATTCAGTGATGTATAGTAACAGTCAACCACCAATCACCGACAATTCAGTGATGTATAGTAACAGACAACCACCAATCACCGACCAATCAGGGATGTATAGTAACAGCCAACCACCAATCACCGACAATTCAGCGATGTATAGTAACAGTCAACCACCAATCACCGACCAATCAGGGATGTTTAGTAACAGTCAACCACCAATCACCGACCAATCAGTGATGTATAGTAACAGTCAACCACCAATCACCGACAATTCAGCGATGTATAGTAACAGTCAACCACCAATCACCGACCAATCAGGGATGTATAGTAACAGTCAACTACCAATCACCGACAATTCAGCGATGTATAGTAACAGTCAACCACCAATCACCGACCAATCAGCGATGTTTAGTAACAGCCAACCACCAATCACCGACCAATCAGTGATGTATAGTAACAGCCAACCACCAATCACCGACAACTCAGTGACGTATAGTAACAGTCAACCACCAATCACCGACAATTCAGCGATGTTTAGTAACAGCCAACCACCAATCACCGACCAATCAGGGATGTATAGTAACAGCCAACCACCAATCACCGACAACTCAGTGACGTATAGTAACAGTCAACCACCAATCACCGACAACTCAGTGACGTATAGTAACAGTCAACCACCAATTACCGACAATTCCGCGGCGTATAGTAACAGTCAACCACCAATCACAGACAAATCAGGGATATATAGTAACAGCCAACCACCAATCACCGACCATTCAGCGACGTTTAGTAAAAGTCAACCACCAATCACCGACAAATCAGGGATGTATAGTAACAGTCAACCACAATTCACAGACAATTCAGTGATGTATAGTAACTCTATTCCCAGCAAGCCGGTAAGCCAGTACCCAGATAAAGGACATTATGACACAAGGAAACTGGACGATGGGAAGTACACAAGCACATATACTAGCGGGCAGAGTGCGGATGGGCCAATTAATACGGAGACATATGCCAATGTCGTTGGACCTACGTTGGCAACCAGGAGTATAGGGTCACCAGGGACGACAAATACACCAACTTTCCTCGCTAAGTCAGGATCATATTCACCCAACAAGATACCAATTCCTGGAAATTACCCTTCCAGGTCATTGCAAAATGGAACTTCCGAGGCCAAAGATACTGGGACAGTTACTAAACTTGGAACCATTGATGATCCTACTGAAACTGACCCTGTTGGAGTTCACCGAACACGGAATGGTGATACATCTGTGGCTGTCGGGAGAAATACACCACCACGATACAATTCAACAAGGGTAGCAGCACTCATACAGGCCCTTCTACCATCGTCCATTTCAGTCCTGAAGCTGGCGGTGACTCATCCTCTTCCATATGGTGCAACGGATTCTCACAGTCCACATGCACCTGCACAAAGAGTTCCTGCCTATAGAAGTCCTTCTCAGCAAGCACCTTCACAAAGGGTTCCTGTCTACAGAAGTCCTTCTCAACAAGCACCTGTCAAAAGAGTTCCTGCCTACAGAAGTCCTTCTCAACAAGCACCTGCACAAAGGGTTCCTGTCTACAGAAGTCCTTCTCAACAAGCACCTGCACAAAGAGCCCCTGCCTACAGACCTCCTCTTCAAAAAGCACCTACACAAAGTGTTCCTGCCTACAGAACTCCTTCACAACAAGCACCTACACAAAGTGTTCCTGCCTATAGAACTCATCCTCAAAAAGCACCTGCACAACGATTTCCTGCCCATAGAATACCTTCTCAACAAGCACCTGCACAAAGATTTCCTGCCAATAGAACTCCTTCTCAACAAGCACCTTCACAAAGAGTTCCTGTTTATAGAACTCTTCCTCAAAGAGCACCTACACAAAGCGTTCCTGTCTATAGAACTTCTCCTCAAAAAGCACCTGCACAAAGAGTTCCTGCCTATAGAACTTCTCCTCAAAATGCACCTGCACAAAGAGCCCCTGCCTACAGACCTCCTCCTCAAAAAGCACCAACACAAAGTGTTCCTGCCTACAGAACTCCTTCTCAACAAGCACCTTCACAAAGAGTTCCCGTTTATAGAACTCATCCTCAAAAAGCACCTACACAAAGTGTTCCTGCCTATAGAGCTCCTCAAAAAGCACCTTCACAAAGTGTTCCTGTCTATAGAGCTCCTTCTCAACAACCACCTGTACGGTCTGCCCCTATGCCAAGAACTCCTTCTCAACGAGCAAATACACAAACATTCCCTATCCAAAAAGCTCCAGTCCACGTCGGACAAGCATCTTATGGCAGAACTACTTTAACGTCAAGTTATACCAAACGCCCTAACAAATCGAATACATCTCCGAAATTATCAGCTATAAAAACACATGCATCTAATTACATTCAAGGTCCAAAAGCAAGTGGACATGTCGCTCCTCAGCGAAAGATATCCGAGCAGTCACGGACATCTATCTACAGAGCACAACAACCAAACTACGTACATAAACAAGTCCTCCCATCGACCAACAGATGGACATGGCAAGCAGCACAAAGAGCCCCATCAGTAAGGCAACAAGCATCGCCCCTTAAGAACATGATGAATCCTTCTCACAAATCGGGGGGGTTCGGGGTTTCAGGAAACATGGTACTTCCTCCCTCTCCCCTTGGTTCTCTGCTACAGTATGCTTCCAATACAAGTCATCCACAACAAGCAGCATCTGCAACCAGATCTCCATCTCCACTGGACTTCATGATGCGGCTTATCGAGGTTGTGAGCAGGATTAAGGCAGCCCGATCCCTTGACTGCAAGACGGTGCCTGAGCTGATGGGGCTGGATCATCTAGCCCTCTTCCCTATGAGCTGTGATGACAGGTGCCCGCCCATGATGACGTGTAGGAAGGCGGGTCATGTTGCCTTCTGTTGTCCCCTGCCAGGTAATTATATGTAACATATATTGTTGTCAAATAAGATTAAAAAGGGCGGGTTCAATTAATGATAGCAAGAATCACTTACGCCGTTCTTATTCCTTTGAATAACGCAAAATCTAAATATGAATATTAAGATTAGTATTGTTGTTTGTTTGTTTTTTGGTTTTTTTTGTTGTTTTTTTTGTTGTTTTGTTTTTTTGTTTTTTTGGGGGGGTCGCTAAAACAGGCACTCCATATAGGTCTATAGTTGTATTGTGTCGCAATGTGACTCGTCTAGGAACATTAACTAATGTCATATTGTGACTTCTATGGGAACATTAGCTAATCTTGCTATGCGTCTTTTCCAGGAAAATAACCTAATGTCGCCATGTGACCTCTCGACGAACATAGATTAATGTTACATTGTGACTTCTCTAGGAAAATAACCTGTCGCGATGTGACTTCTCTAGGAACATTAACTAATGTCATATTGTGACTTCTATGGGAACATTAGCTAATCTTGCTATGCGTCTTTTCCAGGAAAATAACCTAATGTCGCCATGTGACCTCTCGACGAACATAAATTAATGTTACATTGTGACTTTTCCAGGAACATTAACTAATGTCCTCATGTGACTTCTCTAGGAAAATAATGACGACATGTGACTATCATTTAGCGCCGAACGGGAAGTCCGCCTTTGTGTCACCACACTTTCAGTTACAATCAACAACGGCAACAATTCACACGCGCACAGGCATTTCTTATATCTGTATAGTTTCTAAAATGATCGTTTTATATATTTTTTTAGTGACAGACAACTTGATCCGGGTGAAGGCATACGCGGAGAGAATGGAGCTCTTGGTGAATCAGTAACCCCGAACAAGAAACCAACGTCCCGATATCAGAGAAAGGCTATTTCACAGTGGACTATCACGACTTGACTCAGAATCTCTGCCGAGTCCATGGGCGTGTTATCTGGGTTTTCATGAGGCGTTAATAGTGTTATATTGTGTCGTAGGACACATGCATATGTACCCTGTATTGTGTTTTGTTTAGGTATTCTGTGTGGAGATGGCTAGTTAATAAAGTTGGAAAGCAATCATGGTGTGTTTGGTTCCTTAAGTTGGATCAATGAACTTCAACTACAAGACGAATTGTCACTAGAGAATATAGAGGGAAAAACGTCATGAAAAATGGTCTATTGCCACGGTATTTTAATACGTCAGAAAACAGTCAGTTTGGGCTAACATATTGCATCGATGAAATAATGCAAACTCATTTTATTTATCAACCTTTGTGTTATTTCCCACAACAATTCAAGCATTCGAATCTCAACAAATACTACCATGGACTTCAATGTAATAAAATTAGTGATACGCCAACATTTGCAGCACACAGACATCTTTGACAGGCCTTTACCAATGATCTATAGATCTATAGTAAGTATACATCCGTGCCTTTTCAAATATTTTAAGAAGAAATAACGTTCAATGATGATAAAACAACTGATTTTAAATGTTACTTTTTTTATCAAAATTAAAGTTGTATCTGCATATTTAAATTTATATTATTTTTTTTTAGAAATAGGCCACATGAACATCTACCATGCATCTATTAAGCACTCAGTTACTCTGTTGCAATATACATACCACTCATCATACTTTGAAAATAAGAGATTTACCCATATTATTCTGCCCCTTATAACATTTGTCCCACCATTGGGTGCTCCGAGTCATCACAGGTGTTGATCCATCATTTCTTACAGAATTCTGATACTCATGCTCTTAAAATAGTAGTATATTACAGAGATTTGTCCCAACAAACAACAAATCATACTGACTACCCCACAAAATGTGTATGATGCATAAATAGATCTAAATCATATTTTTATCTTCTTGTTTTAGTAACATTATATTTATTTTAATGTCGACAAATTATTTCCCATACAAACCCACACACTACCCTGCCGTATCTAAGTATCCTGATTTTCATTCAACAGTACTTCAAGACACCTGTGGTATAAAGTATATTTTGCAGATATTATTATCATATAGCAAATATGAATTTAGAAAGTTTATCTTAAAATTTTCTGATGATTAAATAGTGCAAATTGAACCCCACAGTCCTTCCATGAAGATAAATTGATTAATTTATGTTATTTGTTTTTGCATATCACAGATTATACTTACATATGTTACAGTCAGTGTCTATAATAAGGCCCAATATGTATTTTGACTGAAAATTTCAGTCAATATGCCCATTGACTGATTCACTCAGGCAAGGTATATTTTTTCTTAAATTTTCATTCATTTATTATTTCCTGAAAAATATGACCGGATTTTAGACAGACTGGCTGAAATGAATTAGACTCCAAAATTTAATCTCCTCAATTTAATTTGGATCTTTTTTGATCTTATCAAGATCAAAGTAACTTATGTAAGAAATTAACAATGTTTTCAAAATGAATTGATTGATTTTCCAAACCTGAAAGAATACCAGAGTCCCTTTTTTTATGTTACTTATCTTTATTGGCATAATATTCAGTTCAGAAACAGATGACTGCTAAAAAGGCATGCCTGTGTAATCAAATACTAGTACACATGCACAAGTGTGTCAAGATATTAAATAAATAATAAGAGTCATTGTGCAATGCAGATATCTTTTGGTGTGAAGAGAAAAAAGAATAACATTAATAATTTGTTTATGTTGGAATTTGAAACATAAGTTTAGAACAAAGAAACATAACAAGCAAGGCCTAATGAGTGAGTGAGTGAGATGGGTTTAATGCCGCTTTTAACAGTATTCCAGTTATATCACGGCGTGTCAGCTTAATATGGGAGGAAAGCCCCAAGTGATGCAGGTCTCAGACGTTTACCATTTCGGTGAAACCCACGAGCACGGGTATGGTGCTGACAAACCTAGAAACATAATCGGGGCGAACCGGGATTCGAACCTACAATCATAGGTTTCTGGCGTGCCCAAGGGACGCAACTCTGCACAGCGAATCGCGGCGCCTTAGACGACTGGGCCACCCGTGCCTAATGAAGTTAAGAATCAGCTTTATTTGTGTCACAATCATATGATTATTGTCAATGCATACTGGATGTAGACACTGCATTATTATAGAGATTGACAATTAGTATAATTATATTGTTTTATTTTATAAAAATTGTAGTTGGTACAAATACTCTTGAATATGTATTGTAACTAAAATATAGGGTCCTCTGTGTCTGAATTTTTTTTTTCTACTTTGTAAAATTCAAAAAAGGCCAAAATAATATAAATCTTTCATTGATCATATTGAAATATAATCCCGGCAGAATTTGGCAACAAACAGCTAACAATCATATACATAGCATCCTTTTATACAACATGCACCAATTAACCCTTAAATATCAAAACAGATTTCAGTAATTTCCATTTCTTTTATTTTGAACATTCTATCATGATATCTAGTTGATGACGTAATTTTACAGTGCCTGTTACTCTTACAATTTTCTTGAGAACACTTCTCATTGCTCTCTGTTATATATCTGACAAATACTTACATGTGTTGCTGTCAATATTCACAACATTGAGGCTACGGGCAACGTTGCATGCAACCTTCACATTTCGCGTACGTACCGTATCGCCTCACCGCTGTACATACTGAAATGCATGCATATGATGTAGCCTGCTCGGCGATCCTACAACATAAATATAGGAACGTATACAAAATCTACTTAATGTTTAAAAGTGTGATATTCATGTATCAAGGGCAACACTTTCAGTACCGATTGCAAAACGTCAACAAAGCGACCTGGGATGAACGATTAGCTGATCTCACCGCATCGCTTCGAACGCCAATCTAGTGGTTAACTATACAATATGATCAGCCGTGATCATCCCTGATGTATCATTAAATCAAGGAACATTTATTTCCGGACATGGCAATAGATAAATCATTGTTTAGGCGAAAAGATATACTGTCCACACACAAGCATGACCGTTGCCGACAGAGGTGAAGGTTATACTAGTTAACTGTCTATAGGCGTCATAGTAACATGTAGTGTTCGTATCGCGCATAGCACATGCGCCGTCAGTTTAAGGTTGGACCGTCTGGGTCAGCGCACCTAGCGGGTTAGTGAAGGGAAGATAAATTGAAAAGGATCGCCCATTGTCACGTGATGAACATTGACTCGTCTGTTAGAAAACAAGATTGCGACTGTACGAACATTTTGGTTCGCAGCTAAGTTACTGTGATGGAACAGAGGACGGTTTAAGGCTTCATAAACGTTCAAGTTAATTTCGGTATAACAAAACGAATGTCTACTCTTGAAGAGGTCAACATGCGAAAACAAGCACTCGAGGACCCGACCCCTGAGGTTGGCTCTAATGATACCATTATAATCTTATCGAACTGTGTGTGTGAGTGAGTTGGGTTTAACGCCGCTTTTAACAGTATTCCAGTTATATCACGGCGTGTCAGCTTAATGTGGGAGGAAAGCCCGAAGTGATGCAGGTCTAAGACATTTACCACTTCGGTAAAAACCCACGAGCACGGGTATGGTGCTGACAAACCTAGAAACATAATCGGGGCGAACCGGGATTCGAACCCACAATCATAGGTTTCTGGCGTGCCCAAAGGACGCAACACTGTACAGAGAATCGCTGCGCCTTAGACGACTGGGCCACCCGTGCTCCCCATATCGAACTGATACTGGATATCAAATACCTAAGCTCCGCATGTACATGTTATATTATGTGAGGAAAGCCTACACTGTGACTCTGGGGACTAGCAAAGGAACTTGATCACACATTGTACCCTGGTTGGGATTCCAGCCGGGACCTTCCCCACCACCCCGTCAAGCAAATGTCATCGACCTATGGACATTGCCTTTAAAGGGTGAAACGATGGTCCACTTTGCATTAACACGTATAACATTTTCTAATTCTGCCTCGCTGTGGAGGATTATGTCCCTTGGTCAAGTCAGCATCGGCTGGTAATGGGTTCAAGTCCTAGGTTTGACTGGATTGCGGCCTGGAAGAAGCAGTAATGGTCGATGGCTGTGTCCCAATGGGATCTCTTCCTCTGTCAAGGAAAATCGGATTTGACCTACCTAAACTCACGCACTCAATTACATACCACTTCGGGGCGGTCGGGTAGCCTAGTGGTTAAAGCGTTCGCTCTTCACGACGAAGACCCGGGTTCGATTCCCGACAAGGGTACAATGTGTGAAGCCCATTTCTGATTTCCCCAGACTACACGTTTGAGCTACTTCCCCATAACTGACAAACAAATTATGCAAATACCCAAAGAAAAAACAATTCTTCCCCAAAATGTTCTGAAAAGAATCGACGAGCAACACGTGCTCTATTGACATTAATGATTTTAACACGTGCATACATTTTGAGCCGAGCTCCAAGTTCATTAAAACTTTTACGTTCAAGTGTACATAATCAGTAATTAACATTAAATAAATGTTCTTAAAAGCATCGACGAGCAACACGTGCTCTTTTGACATTAATGATTTTTAAAATTGCATACTGGTTTGAGCCGAACTCCAAGTTCATTAAAACGTTTACGTTCAAGAGTACATAATCAGTAATTAACATTAAATAAATGTTCTTAAAAGCATCGACGAGCAACACGTGCTCTATTGACATTAATGGTTTTAACACGTGCATACATCTTGAGCCGAGCTCCAAGTTCATGAAAACTTTTACGTTCAAGTGTACATCATTAATTAACAATGAACACATAATGTAAGGCTGCTAGTTACTTTTATCGCATAGACCGTGGTACACGGTTGTTTCTATCTAGCATCATCCCGGTCTTGCAGCGGGAGAGACGGGAAGGATGTCAGCGTCAGATATTTGAGCGTGACTTAAACTCGGCTCAATACACACACACGAGTCGCAGGTATCGTTTGGAACATCCTGAAAACTGTTTGTGAACCATTTCCGATAGTGTATACTCTGGTAGTATATACTGGCAAATATTCGACGTGAAACTCTGTTTTTCATCGGCCTTAACTATGTTGACATCTTCAGCAGATGCACTCGGTGACCTCTAAATGGAACGTTTAAATTTAGACTGGAACTCGTTGTCTGCTGCGTAAACGCATTTGCCTTATAGTTTGTGCTTAGAAGGAGTACCAGTTCGAAGGGCAAACTAGAGAGAGATTACTATCAATTGAAACTGTTAAATAAGCGTTTTTGTTCACTTTGATAAGGCGTTACTGCATAACACCAATATGGCCTTTCAGAATGTCAATGACACACAAAAATGTCGTTTACCTTTACTGGTGAAAACATTGAAAAGAATCTGTTTTGTCCTCTGCATGACATCACTTACGTCCGCAGTGGTTTGGTCATCAACAGTGTGCAAGCTTGACCTTTCTGTCAACTACTCTGTAGACTGTATACTGCGTGCTTCACTGTTTAATGTTGAAGGTATATATGTTGAAACTGCTTATGTTCAAAACATATATGTTGAGGCTGTTTGTGGAGATATTACATCTGTCAACCTATGATTAAAGTAGATCTGTCATATATTTATTACTTAATCCCGGTGACCTTGGCCATATAAGCCTTGGTCAAGAGATGAAGAGAAAGAGAGAGAAAGGGAGAAAGAGAGAGAGGGGAGAGAAAGGGAGAAAGAGAAGGAGAGAGAGAGAGAGGGAGAAAGAGAGAGAGTGGGGGAAAGGGAGAAAGAAAGAGAGGGGAGAAAAAGGGAGAAAGAGAGAGAGGGGAGAAAAAGGGAGAAAGAGAGAGAGGAGAGAAAAAGGGAGAAAGAGAGAGAGGGGAGAAAAAGGGAGAAAGAGAAGGAGAGAGAGAGAGAGAGAGGGAGAAAGAGAGAGAGTGGAGGGAAAGGGAGAAAGAAAGAGAGGGGAGAAAAAGGGAGAAAGAGAGAGGGGAGAAAAAGGGAGAAAGAGAGAGAGGGGAGAAAAAGGGAGAAAGAGAGAGAGAGGGGAGAAAAAGGGAGAAAGAGAAGGAGAGAGAGAGGGAGAAAGAGAGAGAGTGGAGGGAAAGGGAGAAAGAGAGAGAGGAGAGAGAAGGGGAGTGGGATGGAGAGTGAGAGAAAGGAGAAAGAGAGAGAGGGAGAGAAAGGGAGAGAGAGGGGAGAGAAAGGAGGAAAGAGAGAGAGGAGAGAGAAGGGGAGGGGGAAGGAGAGTGAGAGAAAGGAGAAAGAGAGAGAGGGAGAGAAAGGGAGAGAGAGGGGAGAGAAAGGAGGAAAGAGAGAGAGGAGAGAGAAGGAGAGAGAGAAAGGGAGAAAGAGAGAGGAGAGAGAGAGAGAGAGAGAGAGAGAGAGAGAGAGAGAGAGAGAGAGAGAGAGAGAGAGAGAGTCTTACCCTCAGTCTAGAAACTCCATCACTACAATCACCCTGTGCTGACCTGGCACATAGTTTTTCTTGTATCTACAAGGTGAGATGAGGTGAAATGGGGTTTAACGTCGCGTCCAAGATTATTGCACTTATATAGGTGTACGTGTACTTATGTACGTGTGTGTGTTTGTGTGGCTGCTTGTACTAGTCCGGACTGATGCCGATTCATAGTGCTAGCTCACTGAGATACCATGCCGCAGTTTAACATAAATACCCAACTAAGAAACAGTATACTGACTCCGAGCCGACCAGTCCTTGTTTTAGCCCCTTAATGCCGAGCGCCAGACAGGGTAACAACAAGTACCATCTTTTAACGTCTTTCGGTATGACGCGGCCGGGGATCGAACCCAGGGCGGGCGGACGCTCTACCACTAGACCACGCTTGTATCTACAAAGTGTAAAGTGAACTTGCATATGTTACAGGGAATATGTATAATCAGGGAATATGTATAATCCCTGATATTTTCAGGGAATATATTTAATGTCTGATTCACTCAGGGAATATACATAATCCCTAAAATTTTCAGGTATTGTACATATTCCCTGATTTAACATCAAGTTTTTTTAGACATATTCCTTGAAATTACTTTTGAGGCTCTTACATGGTCAAACTTGATAAAAAAAACTAAAAAATTATGAGAAGACAAATTTATCTGACCTGATAACAATTACCTTTCACTTAACTTAACAATGAGTCTTCACTGTGATCAAAAGAATGCTTCATCAAACATAGGATAGACTTAACAAACAAATGTCAGACTTGAGTGGCACCTTGAGTTACAAAGCAGCTTAGCCTTGAAACATCTACATCTGTTGGTCTGACATTTCGTTGTACCAGCACAGCTACACCGGGTGAAACCTTGTCCTCCACAGTCGGATTCAAACTGCACAGTCTGGCGAAGTGACATGTTCTTGTCAGAGACAACGTCTTCAGTCGAGTACAGTGCTGTAGCACAAACATCAAACTAGTTACGAGAGAACTTCCCATTTACTACGCCACCTGTCACAGCTATTGTGTACAAGTCATTGTCACTGCATCCAATCACAACACCTTTGATATTTCTAGGAACGGAACGGCCACGATCAATATGGGGAATTGGGACAGTAACATTGTCGCCAATCTGCATTGACGACAGAACACGTTTACTGCGCTTCACCATTCGTTCAGCTGGCTGCATCTGTGCTTCGTGCTGTACCGCAAGCCATCGACTTGACGTTATCGCTCTCTACCGAGACCCGTACTGCGACCCGATGTATATACGAGTATGCTAGTAACATTATTCAACGTCATACCAACGCTCTGTTAGATCTGTGGAGACTCTGTGGTGAGGTTACTTTAGCCGAGGGTCTTTATGGTGAATTGTTGTGGTTGGTTGGTTTGTTGTTTAACGCCGCACTCAGCAATATTCCAGCTATATGACGGCGGTCTGTAAATAATCGAGTCTGGACCAGACAATCCAGTGATTAATATTGGGATCGATGACATGCATCAACCAAGTCAGCGACCCTGACCACCCGATCCCGTTAGTCGCCTTTTACGACAAGCATAGTTACCTTTTACGGCAGGCATGGGTTGCTGAAGACCTATTCTACCCCGGAATCTTCAGACCCCGGTCTTGAGAAATGTTGTGTCGAGATTGCATATGATGTAAGTAGACTTTCAAGAACAGAAACTTACCCATACTGAAACAGCTTTTCGAACACAAAAAATATAAGTAGTTAAATCACGTGTTATCTATCATTTCTAATTCAACACTGTCTCTGTCGCCCTGAACGAGACGTACTGCCGAGATTGTTTATTACCAACGATTTCAACTAATAGCCAGCCGCTGGCACAAATATATGCCGAGAACTCAATCTTCAAAAGATACTATCGTATAGTGTAATGTAATGTTTTGATTGTTTGTTGTTTAACGCAGCACTCAGCAATAGTCCAGCTATATGACGGCGGTCTGTAAATAATCGAGTCTGAACCAGACAATCCACTGAATAATATCATGAGCATCGATCCAAGTAATTGGGATCGATGACAATCATCAACCAAGTCAACGAGTCTGACCACCCGATCCCGTTAGTCACCTCTTACGACATGCACAGTCGCCTTCTACAGCAAGCATGGGTTGCTGAAGACCAATTCTACCCCGGATCTTCGCGGGTGGTAATGTAATGTAATGTAATGTAATGTAATGTAATGTAATGTAATGTGATGTAATGTGATGTAATGTGATGTGATGTGATGTGATGTGATGTGATGTGATGTGATGTGATCTGATGTGATGTGATGTGATGTGATGTGATGTAATGTAATGTAATGTAATGTTAGTGAAAATAGTCGAAATATAAACAAACCAAACAATCATATGTTGGGCCAGAAATCCAGTCACACAATCGGAATTATTTTTTTATTTTGTTGAAACTGAAACGTTAAGCTACGCAACCGTTCAAGGTCTTCTCCTAATCAATATGATCGCACATATGTAAATAGATTCAGTGAGAGATTGGTGATCTGTTTCTATATCGAGATTTTGGCTCGGACTGGAATCAAAAGAAGTGAATTTGGCCAGAACGTTTACCTGAAGCTTCAAGTTATCGGTGATCTGATATCGTCCAATAATTGTCAAGTAGCAAATTTTCTTCCACTGATTTACTCACAAGAAATAGAGATAATCAACAAGTCTGAATGACAAGAGTGATGACTTCAACTTTCCAAAAGTCAACATTCATTGTATGTAAGCATTCCATCAGCTCCATCATTTGGTGTCCATATTTCACAATGCTCTTTCTATGAAAATTTCAAAGAGCGAGATCCGACGCTTGCGCAAAAGTTGTTTGATCAGGATTTCAAAAAACTTACAAAAAATTGTATGTTACACACGTGAAAGATATTTCCAAATTTGACGCATTAGGGAACAAAAGATGCAATTCATTGTGTTTACCTGTGCTTTAAGTTTCCGTGTTTGTTAAGTTGAACATTTGACTTGCCCTTGCATGTGTTTGTGACGAGTGCCACCACTGGAAGGCAGGATTCACACTCCTTTTCGCGACCACCTGGTATTATCACTATTTGATAGTGATTCATAAATACAGGGGGGCACGGGTGGCCCAGTCGTCTAAGGCGCAGCGATTCGCAGCCCAGAGTTGCTTCCCTTAGGCATGATTGTCCCTACCTATGATTGTGGGTTCGAATCCCGGTTCGCCCCGATTATGGATCTAGGTTTGTCAGCACCATACCCGTGCTCGTTGTTTTCACCGAAGTGTTAAACGTCTGAGACCTGCATCACTTGGGGATTTCCTCCCACATTAAGCTGACACGCCGTGATATAACTGGAATACTGTTAAAAGCGGCGTTAAACCCAACTCACTCACTCACTCACTCACTCACTCACTCACTCATAAATACGCGGCGCCGATTGTACTTGGCATTGTCTCGTAACTTTATCGTCCATGTTGTTTGTACAAACGCCTTATGAGCAGAGAGCGATGAAACATGTTTCTAAAGAGATCTAAAGAGCATCAAACGAACCAATCAACACAGAGAAAGAGAATTCTTTACAAAACATCAAAACAAAACCTAAACTGACGAGCAAAATAATGTACACCTTTGATAGCGTTTTAGTTTTCAAGTGAATACTTGCGTTTACCAAAAAAATGAATGACTATAGATTCTGAAATACTTAAATAGAATAGTATCACACAAAAACAATCAAGATAAAAATGTTTGTAAAAACTATAAGATGTTTTTACATACTGTGTTAAAGATAACACGTTTTTTATCTTTAAGACTCGTGAAGACCCGTGGTAGAATAGGTCTTCAGCAACCCATGCTTGCCATAAAATGCGATTATGCTTGTCGTAAGAGGCGACTAACGGGATCGGGTGGTCAGGCTCGCTGACTTGGTTGATGCATGTCATCGATCCCAATAACGTGGATCCAAGCTCATGATATCAATCACTGGATTGTCTGGTCCAGACTCGATTATTTACAGACCGCCGTCATATAGCTGGAATATTGCTGAGTGCTGCGTTAAACAACAAACAAAAAACAAAACAAATGTTATCCTTAAAAAACAGAAAAAAACACACGATCACATTTCTACACATTACGTTACAAGGAACTTCATTTACCATGTAATCATTCCACAAAACTAAGTACTAACACATTACTAATAGAAAAAACTAGTTCTACATTCTCCACCATCCTTTGTTCAGTTCAAGTGTCACCAGTGTATATTTTACCTGGCCATAAAGCCAGGACATTATTCTGTCACTGCAGTTCTGATTACACCTCAATGTCAAGACTAAAGGTAAGCAAGTCCACAAAAAACACCCTTGTCCATCCCGGTGACCATTTATGTTGAGGAATGACATGGAGGAGGTCAAATGAAGGTCATTGCGCTATGGCGGACCGTGGGGTGAAAACGGCACGTAAAGGAAGGTATATATAAAGCCATGCCTCCCTCACTCAGCCAGACGTTATCGCAGAGTCACTCACCATGTGCGCCTCCGTTTTTCAAATGTTCGTATCCAGTTTGGCTGCATGTATTCTGATATCAGGTAAGACCTTGCTTCAACACTGTTGTTCTTGCGTTTGTAACGGAACCTATGTGACTATCGGTACTGTAATTGGTACAATACTTAGGTTGACCTGTGCACTGGAAGTTAATTCCATGCGCAATTTAACAGGGACGGAGTTGCGTTCCTTAGTTCATCAGGATCCGCTGATCGAATTCCCGACCTTTTGTCACCTCCGTCACTGGCATCAACGCTAGGATGTAAAAGTAATACTACGGTATCACTCTTACTCAGATCTTCAGATTGAAAATATATATTGGACACTGTGACCAGATATTGATACACCAGGCCATAAAAAGCAATATCGTGTTTCCTTAAGGCACGTGGGGGCTGTCGGGTAGCCTGGTGGTGAAAGCGTTCGCACGTCACGCAGAAGACCCGGGTTCGATTCCCGTAATGGGTACAATGTGAAGCCCATTTCTGGTGTCCCCCGCCGTGATATTGCTGGAATATTGCTAAAAGCGGCGTAAAACCATACTCACTCACTCATTTAAAGCACGGGGTATTTGTTCACAGTTTTGTGTTGTATGTTAACATAGAATAACACATGTCTTCCTTTAAGGTAACGTGAGTTGATGAATAGTGTCTGACTTTTATCTGTGATACAAGTATTTAACCTAGGCTAGCATTCTACAACCGACTCAAGTACACGAATCTAGGCACACACGTCGCTAGATTTATTAGTGCAATAATCTTGAACTCAACGATAAAGTACTGTTCTACCTCACCATCGCTTTCGTGACATTTGACTGACATGAAGAGTACAAATGAAACCTGTCAAAGCGAGAAATGTTTATACAAAATATTTCATATTGAATGTTGTAAATAAATCACCTACCCGTGGCGATCCGGGTAGAGAATAGGTCTTCAGCAATCCATGCTTGCTGTGGTGGCGACTATGCTTGTCGTAAGAGGCGATTAACGGGATCGTTTGGCCAGGCTCGCTGACTTGATTGATGCATGTCATCGTATCCCAATTGCGTGGATCGAAGCTCATGATGTCAATCACTGGACTGTCTGGTCATGACTCGATTATTTACAGACTGCCGTCATCTAGCTGGAATATTGCTGAGTGAGGCGTAAAACAATACACTAACAAAGAAACAAATGAATGAATAACCAGGAACGTTTTTGCTCGTTTCATATCGTACTATTGTTTCAAAATTATGTGGACCGCCTCCGTGGTCTAGTGGTGGAGCGTCCGCCCGGAGAGCGGAAGGTTCGAGGTTCGATCTCCGGCTGCGTCATACCTAAAGACGTTAAAAGATGGTACTTGTTGTTACCCTGTCTGGCGCTCGGCATTAAGGGGCTAAAACAAGGACTGGTCGGCTCGGAGTCAATATACTATACGTTCTTGTAACTGGACCATTGCACATGTTGTATATCTTAAGATGAGGCTGAAATGATCTCTTTGGGAGTCATAATGGACAGTGATCTTACACAAGTCAATGAATTGCAATAATGTTTTCGAAAAAATATTACATGTGGATAGTACTTCAATAATATTCTACTGTATACATATTCAAAATTAAATAGAGATGTTCATTACAATTTACATGTAAGTCATAATTCACCAGTTTGAAAAGCTGAATACTTGTGTCGAGACGTACTAGATCGACGCTAATGATGTCAATGACTGGATTGTCTGGTCTAGGCTCGATTACCTACAGGCCACCGTCATATTGCTGGATTATTGCTGAGTGCGGCGTTGAACAACAAACAAACAAACAAACAAACAAAGATATACACACATGTACCAACTGTTTCAGGGTGCGGCGCATTCTCGTCCTCCACCCCACCACCTCTCCCCCGGTCGGGGCAAGCTGCCTCGGGGTCTACGGGGACAGGGTACAACGGGGTCGCACAGCATGGCGTCCCGCCTAGCGGAACATCCGGCACAGGGCATTCTGGGACACATCATACTGGACCGCAAACTACTGGAGGTACAGGGTACAACGGGGTCGCACAGCATGGCGTCCCGCCTAGCGGAACATCCGGCACAGGGCATTCTGGGACACATCATACTGGACCGCAAACTACTGGAGGTACAGGGTACAACGGGGTCGCACAGCATGGCGTCCCGCCTAGCGGAACATCCGGCACAGGGCATTCTGGGACACATCATGCTGGACCTCAAACTACTGGCGGTGACGCCCCCTGGCGGCTGATAGTTGGTGGCCGATATAATGGAATGTATACTAACGATAAGCCTGTTAGTAGTTCAGCAGGTGGTTATCAACAGACCAATGCTAACGGTCAGTCAATGGTCAATGGGTATGCCGGCGGACCTGCAAACATGGGTTACCAAGGCACGCACGCTAACGGACAACGAGTTTCATTTTCAAATGGGATCTTAAACGGACTGAATCCCTTGCAAGGCTACACGGGCAATGTTCCTCTGGGTATATATCCTAACGGGCAACCAAGAACAACAAATGCTGTTTTCCAGCATAATCTTAAGCTCTTGGGCAACATCTTACCCGCGTTATATGCAAACAAACAGGGTACCAGTTACACAAGACCATATCAAACTGGCATGAGGACAAGCGTCCAGACAGGGACAGCTCGGGTCGGAAGTTACACAAACGCACAAAGTCAGCCATCTGGCGCAAGTTCTCAATCATCGCCGGCTGGGTCAAGCACGAACGGGACATCTGCCCCAGCTGCTTCTAACTCTACAGCAACACCACCGGCTCGAAGCGAATCCTACAACGCAACAAGGGTAGCCGCTCTTCTCAAAGCACTGGTGGCTCCATCTGCTCCTCTCCTGCCCTACGCTGTGGTTGATCCAATTCCGTATGGAGCTGCCCGGCTTCCAGGCCAACAGGCACCAGTGGAGCTGGTAGGTCCGCGTCAACAAACAGTACCAGCGCCCGCAAACAGTCTTACAAAGCTGGGACGTGCTCTGTTATCGGGGTACGTTCAAAGCTCTCCACCGAAGGCAAAACCACCCGTAGCAGCACCACCGGCTTACAATCCGAGCTACCCCACCTCAAAAGGCCTGGGAGCTAATATGATCAACACCCCTCAACAATCAAGCTTGTATGGTCCTCTCGGCAGCGTTGCTGTCCCTGGAAATCAACTCAACACCATCAACCCCAGCAGACTTGCCCAGCTCCGCTCCCTGTCTGCATCTCAGCTCCAACAAACCATCATGATGAAGCTGATTGACGTTGGGGCCAAGATTAAGGCCGCTAGGTCGCTGGACTGCAAGACCGTGGCTTCTCTGAAGGGACGGCGGGGACGTACCTCCCGCTCCATGAGCTGCGATGACGACACCTGCCCCGTCTCCATGTCCTGCAAGACGGTGTTTCACGTTGCCTTCTGCTGCCCCCAGGGAGGTAAGTCATTTTAAGGGCGACAAGTGGAATACAAACGCGGCCTTCCCCGGCTCCTACCTTCACGGGAGAAAAAGGCACTGTTTTAGAGCCCCCAAATTCTATCTCTAGCACAAGCTCCAGATAACTGAAATGTATCGATGTGCTTCCGCTGACGAGTTTACTAATTCATTCATTAACTTTACGTCAGGTTAATCTTGTAATCGTAATTGTACGAATATATCGAGTTATAGTACCCGTAACCGTACGAATGTATCTAGTTTTAGTACCCGTAACGGTACGGATTTATCTAGTTATAGTACTCGTAACCGTACGAATATATCGAGTTATAGTACCCGTAACCGTACAGATTTATCTAGTTATAGTACTCGTAACCGTACGAATTTATCTGGTTTTAAAACCCGTAACCGTTCGAATTTATCTAGTTATAGTACCCGTAACCGTACAGATTTATCTAGTTATAGTACTCGTAACCGTACGAATTTATCTGGTTTTAGAACCCGTAACCATACGAATTTATATAGTTTTAGTACTCGTAACCGTACGAATATATCGAGTGATAGTACCCGTAACCATACGAATATATCGAGTCATGGTACCCGTAACCGTACGAATGTATCTAGTTATAGTACCCGTAACCGTACGAATTTATCTAGTTATAGTACTCGTAACCGTACGAATATATCGAGTGATAGTACCCGTAACCATACGAATATATCGAGTCATGGTACCCGTAACCGTACGAATGTATCTAGTTATAGTACCCGTAACCGTACGAATTTATCTAGTTAAAGTACCCGAAACCATACGAAATTATCTATTTATAGTATCCGTAACCATACGAAATTATCGAGTTATAGTTCCCGTAACCGTACGAATTTATCTAGTTATAGTACCTGTAACCGTACGAATTCATCTAGTTATAGTACCAGTAACCGTACGAATTTGTCTAGTTTTAGTACCCGTAACCGTACGGATTTATCTAGTTATAGTACTCGTAACCGTACGAATTTATATAGTTTTAGTACCCGTAACCGTACGAATTTTTCTAGTTTTAGTACCCGTAACCGTACGAATTTATATAGTTTTAGTACTCGTAACCGTACGAATATATCGAGTGATAGTACCCATAACCATACGAAATTATCTAGTTAAAGTACCCGAAACCATACGAAATTATCTATTTATAGTATCCGTAACCATACGAAATGATCGAGTTATAGTTCCCGTAACCGTACGAATTTATCTAGGTATAGTACCCGTAACCATACAAATTTATCTAGTTATAGTACTCGTAACCGTACGAATTTATCTAGTTATAGCACCAGTAACCGTACAAATTTATCTAGTTATAGCACCAGTAACCGTACAAATTTATCTAGTTAAAGTACCCGAAACCATACGAAATTATCTATTTATAGTACCCGAAACCATACGAAATTATCTATTTATAGTATCCGAAACCATACGAAATTATCGAGTTATAGTACCCGTAACCATACGAATTTATCTAGTTATAGTACCCGTAACCGTACGAATTTATATAGTTTTAGTACCCGTAACCGTACGAATTTATCTAGGTATAGTACCCGTAACCGTACGAATTTATCTAGTTAAAGTACCCGAAACCATACGAATTTATCTAGTTATAGCACCAGTAACCGTACAAATTTATCTAGTTTTAGTACCTGTAACCGTACGAATTTATCTAGTTATAGTACCCGTAACCGTACGAATTTATCTAGTTATAGTACCCGTAACCGTACGAATTTATCTAGTTATAGTACCCGTAACCGTACGAATTTATCTAGTTATAGTACCCGTAACCGTACGAATTTATCTAGTTATAGTACCCGTAACCGTACGAATTTATCTAGTTATAGTACCCGTAACCGTACGAATTTATCTAGTTATAGTACCCGTAACCGTACGAATTTATCTAGTTATAGTACCCGTAACCGTACGAATTTATCTAGTTGTAGTACCCGTAACCGTACGAATTTATCTAGTTATAGTACCCGTAACCGTACGAATTTATCTAGTTATAGTACCCGTAACCGTACGAATTTATCTAGTTATAGTACCCGTAACCGTACGAATTTATCTAGTTATAGTACCCGTAACTGTACGAATTTATCTTGTTATAGTACCCGTAACCTTACGAATTTATCTTGTTATAGTACCCATAACCGTACGATTTTATTGAGTGATAGCACCCGTAACCGTACGAATATATTGAATAATAGTGATATCTTCAGATAGGAGTATATGCGATGTTACGGGAGATGCCCCAAGAGGTACGCTTTCTTCCTGCGGCGGTGGGGTAGTCTAGATGTTAAAGCGTTCGCTTGTCACGCTGAATACTGGTTAGATTCCCCTCATGGGTACAATGTGAGAAGCCCATTTCTTGGTTCCTCCGCCCTGAGATGATGTCTCTGTTGAAGTGAGTGAGTGAGTGAGTTTGGTTTTACGCCGCTTTTAGCAATATTCCAGCAATATCACGGCGGGGTCTCTGTTTAATTTGAGATTGAATACGAAGTATAAACGTTCATATTGTTGCCCTTAGGTGTGAGTGTTTCTTTCTGATTGATCCGAAGTTCTGATTGGTGGAAGTTTGATGTGTTTGTGTTTTGTTCCAGTGACATACAGGATGATCCAGAGAGAAGCCCAGAACGAAATAACGAACATCTTGTATGACAACTAGTGACGGGCCTTCTTTCTTTCTGAGTCGTGCAGACTGGTTCTGGCGAAAAGGGGTGGTTTGCTCCCTTGTTGTGTTAGGATTTCAAACAGCGAAATTACGATATTGTTACCTACCTCAGGTAAAACACCTTGGCCATTGTTTTTTAATAGTCAATCTCATTAAAATCAGACCTTAGTTCTCGCTACCACTAAACAAAGATCTGAAGAAATCCCATTAGGGGTCACGTCAGAACGAACTTTCATCCGACCAATCAGTGCGTCGCTTACCAGATTATGAAAGTGACAGTCGGAATGTGATTTCTAATCATGCAATCTCGAAAACTTTAACATGGGGTATTCCGAACGATAGTTATGGGTTTGACGACTGAATCCTTACAATCTAGACCATCTATTAGCGAATCCAGAATGTATTTTTGTTCAGGTTTCAAATTTGTAATCGTGAATTTGCAAAATATGTCTCGAAGCGTTGTCGCCAATTTGAAAATAGTGTCGTAAAGCGCGAGAAAGCTGCCTTCTGATTGGTCATTCCATTGGTCGGTCAAAATTCGCGCAAGGTCGGTCTGACGTGACCCGTAATGGGATGTCCTCAGATCTTTGTTTAGCGGTAGCGAGAACTAAGATCTGCTTTTAATGAGATTGTTTTAATAGTACACATCACTTTACGTTTCCGAAATTTAACACAGTTGTCAGATTCCTCTTCTTTAATACTTTGCCCATAATTGTTCCGTGGACAATTTCAAGAGATGTGAATATTCTGTGTGTGAGTATTAACTACACCGTCCTGTGTTTGGATTTTCACAAGTTGTATGTACGGCAGGGTATCAAATAAAGAAAAGAACGTGAATGTTGTTGTTCTATAATTCTAAACAACTAGAGTGAGTGAGTGAGTGAGTTGGGTTTAACGCCGCTTTTAACAGTATTCCAGTTATATCGCGGCGTGTCAGCTTAATGTGGGAGGAAAGCCCCAAGTGATGCAGGTCTCCGACGTTTACCACTTCGCTGAAACCCACGAGCACGGGTATGGTGCTGACAAACCTAGAAACATAATCGGGGCGAACCGGGATTCGAACCCACAATCACAGGTTTCTGGCGTGCCCAAGGGACGCAACTCTGCACATCATGACGCCTTAGACGACTGGGCCACCCGTGCCCCCCTAAACAACTAGACGTGATAATGCAATCAAAAGAGGCAACACATCCCTTGCCATGACCATGTGACATATCTTCATGTATTTATATCACTCTACATATATATCGCGGTAAGAGAAGTGACACACTCACCATGTCACATTTGGAAATGTCCTCAACAATATAAGTCTCTTTAATCTTCGCCAGGGTCTTTAATCTGGTAACTCATATCAAACTACTGTATTTCCTCCACTAGAGGGGCGGTCGGGTAGTCTAGTGGTTAAGACATTCGCTCGTCACGTTAAAAACCCGGGTTCGATTCCCGACATGGGTACAATGTGAGAAGCCAATTACTGGTGTCCCCCGCCGTGATATTGCTGGAATATAAGCGGCGTAAAACCATACTCACTCACTCGCGAGAGCCGTTGGCCCGGCGTGTATTAGAGACCTGGCTTGTATTAGAGACCTGGCTTGTATTAGAGACCTGGCTTGTATTAGAGACCTTGTATTAGAGACCTTGTATTAGAGACCTGGCTTGTATTAGAGAACTTGCTTGTATTAGAGACCTGGCTTGTGTTAGAGACCTGGCTTGTGTTAGAGACCTGGCTTGTATTAGAGACCTGGCTTGTGTTAGAGACCTGGCTTGTGTTAGAGACCTGGCTTGTGTTAGAGACCTGGCTTGTGTTAGAGACCTGGCTTGTATAAGAGACCTGGCTTGTATTAGAGACCTGGCTTGTTTTAGAGACCTGGCTTGTATTACAGACCTGGCTTGTCTTAGAGACCTGGCTTGTATTAGAGACCTGACTTGTGTTAGAGACCTGGCTTGTCTTAGAGACCTGGCTTGTATTAGAGACCTGGCTTGTATTAGAGACCTGGCTTGTGTTAGAGACCTGGCTTGTATTAGAGACCTGGCTTGTGTTAGAAACCTGGCTTGTATAAGAGACCTGGCTTGTATTAGAGACCTGGCTTGTATTAGAGACCTGACTTTTGTTAGAGACCTGGCTTGTATTAGAGACCTGGCTTGTATTAGAGACCTGACTTGTGTTAGAGACCTGGCTTGTATTAGAGACCTGGCTTGTATTAGAGACCTGACTTGTGTTAGAGACCTGGCTTGTATTAGAGACCCAGCGCGTGTTAGAAATATACATACGTTCTACAGTTCCCATGTGTGATCGATCGGCAGCCATTTTTTTATGAATCGATGTGTAGGCTATCCTTGTAATCATATCCAAGGTTTGTGTGTGAAAAGGAAGAACATATTTATAAGGGGTTTCCGTAGAAAAAAAAGGAAACCTCTTTTCAAACTATCAGAATCGAGCATTCTTCAATGTCATGATAGAATATGTTTTAAATTTGGAATAATACTAAACAATACCCACTTGAAGAAAACCACAAAAGAAACGAAACCTCGTATGTGTTTCTTTGACACCTAGGAGGCATGGGTGGCCCAGTCGTCTAAGGCGCCGTGATTCGCTGTGCAGAGTTGCGTCCCTTGGGCACGCCAGAAACCTATGATTGTTGGTTAGAATCCCGGTTTGCCCCAATTATGTTTCTAGGTTTGTCAGCACCATACCCGTGCTCGTGGGTGTCACCGAAGTGGTAAACGTCTGAGACCTGCATCACTTCGGGCTTTCCTCCCACATTAAGCTGACACGCCGTGATATAACTGGAATACTGTTAAATGCGGTGTTAATCCCAACTCACTCACTCACTCACTCACTCACTCACTCACTAACTGCGGGCTTTCCTCTCACATTAAGCTGACACGCCGGGATAAAACTGGAATAATGTTAAATGCGGCGTTAAACCCAACTCACTCACTCACTCACTCACTCACTCACTCACTCACTCACTCACTCGAGTTACCTCCTTTCTGATAATCAGTTGGTTTAGTTAGACCTAAATACAGTAAACAACGTTTATAACGAACACGCTTATAATGGACTGACGGATATAGCGAGCTGTTCTTTTGGTCCTGGTCATTTGCCATATATTTAATCATATGAAGTGATGGTTAAAACAAACACACTCATAACGAAAAACGGATATAGCGAACTCACCTTCTGGGTCCCGTGTGTAGTCTGTCAACGATAATGCTCCTCACCAACTGCCTATCTAAACATCCACGGCCACGCACAGCTGTTCAAAGCGTCAATGAACAACCGGAAGCTACTGATTTACTCTTAAGCACTGACAACTTGTCCTCAAATTACACCCTCAATTAACACGCGATAATACTGTTAAAAGCGTCGTTAAACCCAACTCACTCACTCACTCACTCACTCACTCACTCACTCACTCACTCACTCATACACTCACTCACTCACTCACTCACTCACTCACTCATACACTCACTCACTCACTCACTCATACACTCACTCACTCACTCACTCACTCACTCACTCACTCACTCACCACTCATACACTCACTCACTCACTCACTCACTCACTCACTCACTCACTCACTCACTCACTCACTCACTCACTCACTCACTCATACACTCACTCACTCACTCACTCACTCACTCACTCATAAACTCATAAACTCACTCACTCACTCACTCACTCACTCACTCACTCACTCACTCACTCACTCACTCACTCATACACTCACTCACTCACTCACTCACTCACTCACTCACTCACTCACTCACTCACTCACTCACTCACTCACTCACTCATACACTCACTCACTCACTCACTCACTCACTCACTCACTCATACACTCACTCACTCACTCTGACTTGTCTTTACCTCCGAAAAAACTTTAATTCATCTTACCAACAATTGCTTAAAAACGCGTGTATGCGCGTGCATCTAAAAGCGTATAAGTAACTCCAGTTTCCGAAACATTGCTCGCGATCAAAAACAGGAAGGCCTAGTTACGTGTGTAACTTCATCCCACGCGTCCATCATAGTGTGTTTGATGCTGATGATACATCACTGATGAAGCGTTGGAGTAGGGTGCTAGTCCTCTGCCTCCCTCCTACATCACCTGGCTCCCCAGAGACCGGACACATCAAGGATGAAGTGCTGGTGAGGACACGATGGCTTGACCCAAATTCATACAGACCTATAACTATATTGATGTTCTTCGGCAAACTTTTCACCCGAATATTAAATAACAGATTAAGTAAATTTGTTGATGATAATACGTTTTTAAATGCTGCGCATGCAAGTAATGAAAATATCAAAAAGGAAATTATATTCCTTTTATAGACCTCACTAAAGCATTCGATAAAGTATGGAGAGTTGATCTATGGCATAAACTTCAAAAACATGGAATTAAAGGAAGGTTTTTCACCCTGGTCAAGAATATATACCACAACATCAAATCCAATTTTAGCATTAATAATCAGTTCTCTGACGATTTCATTTGTCATGATGGTGTCCGACAGGGTGAAAACCTTTCCCCTCTCCTGTTTACATTATTGATCTTGAACAATATCTGCTCAACAATGAATGTAAAGGTGTTGACCTTGGAAATCTAAACGATACTTACCTGATTGTATTTTGCCAGCTCCTAATACTGCTCTGTGCTGATGACACTGTTATAATAAGTGATAACTCTTAAGACCTATAAAAATCGTTAAATCCGGTTTTTTTATGGAAGCTAAATGTTAATCTAACAAAAACAAAAGTTGTGATCTTTGGTGCCGGACCTGCAAACAAGTCGAAACTATGTTTCACTATTGGCCCGACCCTGTCGAAACTGTAGATTCATATAACCTAAGACTACACAGGAATATACGATGTATACAAGCAGTCAAATCTCTGTCAGAAAACGCAACTAAAGCCATGTTCAGCCTACTCATGAAGTCCCGAAATGTTTCTTTGCCATTACATTGCCTCTTATCTTCATTTGATGCATCGTCGTCCCTATACTATTATATTGTGTCGAGATCTGGGGATACGAGAATCTAACTATTAAAAAAAGAGTTCATCTAAAATGTCTTAAATTAGCCACTGGACTGAAAAACGCAACTCCAAACTTTATGTTATATGGCGAATTGGGAAGAGAACCACTAAGTATAAACGTTTATACACGATTTATCTCCTTTTGGCATAAGCTTGCTACCTCAGAAGTATATCATAAACCATCCCAAATACTTTACAAATACATGTATACTATCCATTTAGAAGTTGAAAATGTCCTGTGGTTGAATTTATAAAGAACGTATGAGATAATTGCGGTCTATCATATGTATTTCAAAACCCATCGGTATGTTTCACGCCATGATTGGCCTTAATGGTTGAAAATATATATAAATCTCAATTCCGTCAGAACAGCCATAGATTACCCGTTGAAACTGGTCGATAGCTGAACATTCCCAGGGAAGACCGACAGTGTCCACTCTGTGATTCTATCGCTGTGGGAGATTAATTTCTCTATTAATCCGACGTGAAGCTTTCCACCAACATCGATTTCAACTCTTAAATAAGCAATATCTTAAGTTTCCAAACATATTCCAATTTAAGAAAATTATGACCACTAACAGTGTAAGAGATCTAAAAGGACTATCTAAATTCCTTAACAAGGTGTACAATACAATTGGTAAATTGTGTTAGTAACCACGTATCCTATTTTTATTATTCTTGTTAAATGCTGTCATTTTGTACATAATAAACATTGCATATAATTGTATTTCATGTACCACCGTGGGTGTTTTTTTTCTGAGAATAAATGAGTTTGAGATTGACAATTGTGTCACACAATTTGTGTTGACGATATATATCAACCAGGGTGCCGTTGTACAAATCAACCTTTACTAAGGTTGAACTTAGTTACTAAGGTTAATCTTAAGGTAACCTTATCAAAAAGTTACGCCCGTTGCACAAAACTACCTTTGGACAACCAGGGAAAAGTAATATTGTCTAAAACCGTGCATATTGCATTTACCGTTGAATGAAAACCTCTCGACACACTTGATTTATCCAAACCATGCAAATCTCCAATTTCAGAAAGAAATCCCCCTTTTCCTAAATATCTCAGCGTAAACAAAACTTGAGATTCCACTGTCATAGCGTACGAACGCTGTGTTGGTCTTTCGACCAAAGGACGAACTTTGTCTACGAGACAGAAAATGGCTTCGCGAGTGAGGCGATAACGCGATATCAGGTCCAAGTCTGTCAGTGTCTCAAGCTGCATGGTGCGATCTCGGAAAACACGCTGTTTCCTCAAACTTCTCTCAGTTTCCTCACACATCAACAAGAAAGTAGCCATGTTGAAATTCAATGAAGTATCAACCTTAGCGTGGCTAAGGTTGGGTCTGACCAACCTTAAAATTTTCACCTTAACTAAGGCTACCTTAGCGTAAGGTAGTTTCATGCAACAGGGGGTCAACCTTAGTAAAGGCCTAAGGTTAAAACTTTAGGATATAAGGTAACCTTAGCTCTAAGGTTGTTTTGTACAACGGCACCCAGAGCATTGTGTAAAATACATGGTAATTAAGAGACATAAATCTGAATCCGTGCCTCGTTCCTCAAACAAGAACATCTGTTTACCATGACCCCTGTATAACTAGGGTTGAGACTTATGTACACTGACACAGACGTATCTGAAACAAGATCTGGTCAAGCAAGCCCAGTAAACAATGTATAAGAACACGGACATGAATGAAACACGATCTGGTCAAACAAGCCAAATAAATTTATGGATGTCAACTTCTTTATTATGAGGAGCATAACGTTTCGTAGTACAGTAAACTACGGTTATAACGAACACGCTTATAACGAACTGACTGATATAACGAACTTACTTTTTGGTCCCGACAATTTGCTGTTATTATACTGCATGTATGCTTATAACGAACTACGGTTATAACGAACTAAAATTAGTAGTCCCTTTGAGTTCGTTATAACCGTACTTTAATGTATATACTTACTCCTTCATCAGGTGAATAAATGTTGTGAGGCAGAGAACATATATATCTACCTGAAAGAGTGGCTCGATCATTTTATTGCTGTCCTCGCATGCTTGTGGTTTTGACACAGAGGTCCATATGCTTAATACATCCGGTTTACGGTCTGAGTGGCCTGAAATTGTTGGAAGACGTAAGAATATATGACTGTGATGGAGGGGGAACAGGATTGTGAGCTCTTTATGGCTGATTTAGAATCTGGCGTTTTTCTTTGTATAATGTCCTCCGCCTCTGGTTGTTAATGCTTCGCCTATATTGGTGGTCAGAACGTAATGATAATGGGCATTGTTTGCATTCCGGAGTGAATGAATGAGTTAAAAGTTAACGTCACACCCCTAGAACCTCATCCATGTCGTAACAAGGACAGTTTTGTTGATAAATATATCACAAAGTATAATTTGCACAATATCACAAATATATGTGTTCAGGAGGTCATACTTGTTGATGGATATGATGGTTATCAAACACATTGTCAGTGGACACAGTGTTTTGACACAAACATAGTATCTCACTGGCTGTCTGGGCTGCGTGTAGAGGGGGCAGGGTCCCTGAGCTGATGATGAGCCTAACCAGCCTGACTGTACCAGGATCACCCAAACCTGCATTTATTTATTTTCATCTGTATAATAATAGATGGAAATTGTTTTAAGGCGATATATGTATTACAGCTGAACGTTTGACAATCACTTCGGTTAATAATAGTTTAAGTTGACAATGCTTTTGTGTTTAGTACCAAAACGTTTAATATGGACACCACATATGTTGCAGCAGTAATAATAGTATTAATACCATACTTAGCAAATGTGGTAGTTTTAAGATATTATTTGTTAACCTGCTAACAGCAGTAGCTGTCTTGCCGAATAAACATGTGGTGTATTTTATTCCTGTCCCGAAAGACCAGTGTTATCGAGCGGTCTGTCACACCTCAAGACACAAACACTTCATCACGATACAGTAGATTTAATACTTGGGGACTATTACATGGTGTTTAGTATCATCAGACTGGATGTCTTTATAGGATAGTAGCCAGTGTTGACAGTGGAACAGTTCCCGTCAACGTGACAGTTTAATCCGACAGGTAATCTGAGGCAAGTTCCTTTTATCTCAGTACTAACGTTTCACCTCGTTGACTGATACAGGCCCTGAAGCATGACCTCAGTTAACCCTTACAAAATATGACTGTAGAAGTATATGTTAGGTTGTGGATAAATTCATAAACAATATCAAAACCAAGGTGGTGTATCTTTGCATTATAAGGCGAAGGATCACACGTGGATATATCGACATTCCATGTCATCCATTAATAGGAGAAGAATCACACGTGGTTATATCGACCTTCAATGTCATGCATTAATAGGAGAAGGATCTCACATGGTTATATCGACCTTCAATGTCATGCATTAATAGGAGAAGAATCTCACATGGTTATATCGACATTCAGTGTCATGCATTAATAGGAGAAGGATCTCACATGGTTATATCGACCTTCAATGTCATGCATTAATAGGAGAAGAATCACACATGGTTATATCGACCTTCAATGTCATGCATTAATAGGAGAAGAATCACACATGGTTATATCGACATTCAGTGTCATGCATTAATAGGAGAAGAATCACACATGGTTATATCGACATTCAGTGCCATGCATTAATAGGAGAAGAATCACACGTGGTTATATCGACCTTCAATGTCATGCATTAATAGGAGAAGAATCACACATGGTTATATCGACATTCAGTGTCATGCATTAAGAGGAGAAGAATCACACATGGTTATAACGACCTTCAATGTCATGCATTAATAGGAGAAGAATCACACATGGTTATATCGACATTCAGTGTCATGCATTAATAGGAGAAGAATCACACATGGCTATCTCGACATTCAGTGTCATGCATTAATAGGAGAAGAATCATCCATGGTTATAGCGACATTCAGTGCCATGCATTAATAGGAGAAGAATCACACATGATTATATCGACATTCCGTGTCATCCATTAATAGGAGAAGAATCACACATGGTTATATCGACCTTCAATGTCATCCATTAATAGGAGAAGAATCACACATGATTATATCGACATTCCGTGTCATCCATTAATAGGAGAAGAATCACACATGGTTATATCGACCTTCAACGTCATGCATTAATAGGAGGAGAATCACACATGGTTATCTCGACATTCAGTGCCATGCATTAATAGGAGAAGAATCACACATGATTATATCGACCTTCAACGTCATGCATTAATAGGAGGAGAATCACACATGGTTATCTCGACATTCAGTGCCATGCATTAATAGGAGAAGAATCACACATGATTATATCGACCTTCAACGTCATGCATTAATAGGAGAAGAATCACACATGGTTATATCGACCTTCAGTGCCATGCATTAATAGGAGAAGAATCACACATGGTTATATCGACCTTCAACGTCATGCATTAATAGGAGGAGAATCACACATGGTTATCTCGACTTTCAGTGTCATGCATTGCAATAATAGGAGAAGGATCACACATGGTTATATCGACATTCAGTTTCATGCATTCCTAAAAAAGGATCACACAAGTTATATCGACCTTCAGTGTAATGCATTAATAGGAGAAAAACCACACATGGTTATATCGACATTCAATGTCATGCATTAATAGGAGAAGAATCTCACATGGTTATATCGACATTCAGTGTCATGCATTAATAGGAGAAGAATCACACATGGTTATATCGACATTCAGTGTCATGCATTAATAGGAGAAGAATCATCCATGGTTATATCGACATTCAGTGTCATGCATTAATAGGAGAAGAATCACACATGGTTATATCGACCTTCAATGTCATCCATTAATAGGAGAAGAATCACACATGGTTATATCGACCTTCAATGTCATGCATTAATAGGAGAAGAATCACCGCATGGTTATCTCGACATTCAGTGTCATGCATTAATAGGAGAAGAATCACACATGGTTATATCGACATTCAATGTCATGCATTAATAGGAGAAGAATCACACATGGTTATATCGACATTCAGTGTCATGCATTAATAGGAGAAGAATCACACATGGTTATATCGACCTTCAGTGCCATGCATTAATAGGAGAAGAATCACACATGATTATATCGACATTCCGTGTCATGCATTAATAGGAGAAGAATCACACATGGTTATATCGACCTTCAATGTCATGCATTAATAGGAGAAGAATCACCGCATGGTTATCTCGACATTCAGTGTCATGCATTAATAGGAGAAGAATCACACATGGTTATATCGACATTCAGTGTCATGCATTAATAGGAGAAGAATCACACATGATTATATCGACATTCAGTGTCATCCATTAATAGGAGAAGAATCACACATGGTTATATCGACATTCAGTGCCATGCATTAACAGGAGAAGAATCACACATGATTATATCGACCTTCAACGTCATGCATTAATAGGAGGAGAATCACACATAGTTATCTCGACATTCAGTGTCATGCATTGCAATAATAGGAGAAGGATCACACATGGTTATATCGACATTCAGTGTCATGCATTCCTAAAAAAGGATCACACAAGTTATATCGACCTTCAATGTCATGCATTAATAGGAGAAGAATCACACATGGTTATATGGACATTCAGTGTCATGCATTAATAGGAGAAGAATCACACATGGTTATATGGACATTCAGTGTCATGCATTAATGGGAGAACAATCGCACATGATTATATCGACATTCAGTGTCATGCATTAATAGGAGAAGAATCTCACATGGTTATATGGACATTCAGTGTCATGCATTAATAGGAGAAGAATCACACATTGTTATATCGACATTCAGTGTCATGCATTAATGGGAGAACAATCGCACATGATTATATCGACATTCAGTGTCATGCATTAATAGGAGAAGAATCACACATGATTATATCGACATTCAGTGTCATGCATTAATAGGAGAAGAATCGAACATGATTATATCGACATTCCGTGTCATCCATTAATAGGAGAAGAATCACACATGGTTATATCGACATTCAGTGCCATGCCTTAATAGGGGAAGAATCATCCATGGTTCTATCGACATTCAGTGCCATGCATTAATAGGAGAAGAATAACACATGGTTATAGCGACATTCAGTGTCATGCATTGCATTAATAGGAGACGAATCACGCATGGTTATATCGACATTCAGTGTCATGCATTGCATTATTAGGAGAAGGATCACGTGAGTTTATATCGACCTTCAATGTCATGCATTAATAGGAGAAGAATCACACATGGTTATATCGACATTCAGTGTCATGCATTGCATTATTAGGAGAAGGATCACGCAAGGTTATATCGACCTTCAATGTCATGCATTAATAGGAGAAGAATCACGCATGGTTATATCGACATTCAGTGTCATGCATTGCATTAATAGCAGAAGAATCACATATGGTTATATCGACATTCAGTGTCATGCATTAATGGGAGAACAATCGCACATGATTATATCGACATTCAGTGTCATGCATTAATAGGAGAAGAATCACACATGATTATATCGACATTCAGTGTCATGCATTAATAGGAGAAGAATCGAACATGATTATATCGACATTCCGTGTCATCCATTAATAGGAGAAGAATCACACATGGTTATATCGACATTCAGTGCCATGCCTTAATAGGGGAAGAATCATCCATGGTTCTATCGACATTCAGTGCCATGCATTAATAGGAGAAGAATAACACATGGTTATAGCGACATTCAGTGTCATGCATTGCATTAATAGGAGACGAATCACGCATGGTTATATCGACATTCAGTGTCATGCATTGCATTATTAGGAGAAGGATCACGTGAGTTTATATCGACCTTCAATGTCATGCATTAATAGGAGAAGAATCACACATGGTTATATCGACATTCAGTGTCATGCATTGCATTATTAGGAGAAGGATCACGCAAGGTTATATCGACCTTCAATGTCATGCATTAATAGGAGAAGAATCACGCATGGTTATATCGACATTCAGTGTCATGCATTGCATTAATAGCAGAAGAATCACATATGGTTATGTCGACAATCAGTGTCATGCATTGCATTAATAGGAGAAGGATCACACATGTTATATCGACATTCAGTGTCATGCATTGCATTAATAGGAGAAGAATCACAAATGGTTATAGCGACCTTCAATGTCATGCATTGCATTAATAGGAGATGAATCACACATGGTTATATCGACATTCAGTGTCATGCATTGCATTATTAGGAGAAGGATCACGCGAGTTTATATCGACCTTCAATGTCATGCATTAATAGGAGAAGAATCGCACATGATTATATCGACATTCAGTGTCATCCATTAACAGGAGAAGAATCACACATGGTTATATCGACCTTCAATGTCATGCATTAATAGGAGAAGAATCACCGCATGATTATATCGACATTCCGTGTCATCCATTAATAGGAGAAGAATCGCACATGATTATATCGACATTCCGTGTCATCCATTAATAGGAGAAGAATCACACATGATTATATCGACCTTCAGTGCCATGCATTAATATGAGAAGAATCACACATGGTTATATCGACATTCAGTGCCATGCATTAATAGGAGAAGAATCACACATGGTTATAGCGACATTCAGTGTCATGCATTCATAAAAAAGGATCACACGAGTTTTTATATCGAGCTTCAATATCAAGCATTAATAGGAGAAGAATCACACATGGTTATATCGACATTCAGTCTCATGCATTGAATTAATAGGAGAAGAATCACACATGGTTATATCGACATTCAGTGGCATGAATTGAATTAATAGGAGAAGGATCACACATGGTTATATCGACCTTCAATGTCATGCTTTAATAGGAGAAGGATCACACATGGTTATATCGACATTCAGTGTCATGCATTAATAGGAGAAGAATCATCCATGGTTATATCGACCTTCAATGTCATGCTTTAATAGGAGAAGGATCACACATGGTTATATCGACATTCAGTGTCATGCATTAATAGGAGAAGAATCATCCATGGTTATATCGACATTCAGTGTCATGCATTGCATTAATAGCAGAAGAATCACATATGGTTATGTCGACATTCAGTGTCATGCATTAATAGGAGAAGAATCATCCATGGTTATATCGACCTTCAATGTCATGCTTTAATAGGAGAAGGATCACACATGGTTATATCGACATTCAGTGTCATGCATTATTAGGAGAAGAATCATCCATGGTTATATCGACATTCAGTGCCATGCATTAATAGGAGAAGAATCACACGTGGTTATATCGACCTTCAGTGTCATGCATTCATAAAAAAGGATCACACGAGTTTATATCGACCTTCAATGTCATGCATTAATATGAGAAGAACCACACATGGTTATATCGACATTCAGTGTCATGCATTGAATTAATAGGAGAAGAATCACACATGGTTATATCGACCTTCAATGTCATGCATTAATAGGAGAAGGATCACACATGGTTATATCGACATTCAGTGTCATGCATTAATAGCAGAAGAATCACACATGGCTATATCGACATTCAGTGTCAAGCATTAATAGGAGAAGAATCACACATTTATTTCTTGTTTTTTAGAAAAGAGATTGAGTTTATAGATACATTTTGATAATATTATGTATTGTAAAAAGTAGATGATTTTAATTTGGTAGAATGCATTCATGACTGAGATTGTTAATATCTGTCTCTTCTTGAAGTAACGTAAATAATACATAACATACCACATGACGTACTACATGACATACCACATGACGTACTACATGACATACCAATGACGTACTACATGACATACCAATGACGTACTACATGACATACCACATGACATACCACATGACGTACTACATGAAATACCACAGAATGTACTACATGACACACCACATGACGTACTACATGACATACCAAATGACATACCACAAGACGTACTACATGGCATACCACATGACGTACTACATGGCATACCACATAACATACTACATGGTATACCACATGACGTACTACATGACATACCAATGACGTACTACATGACATTCCAATGACGTACTACATAACATACCAAATGACGTACTACATGACATACCACAGAACGTACTACATGACACACCACATGACGTACTACATGACATACCAAATGACATACCACATGACGTACTACATAGCATACCACATGACGTACTACATGTCATACCACATGACGTACTACATGGCATACCACATGACGTACTACATGACATACCAAATGACGTACTACATGACGTACTACATAGCATACCACATGACGTACTACATGTCATACCACATGACATACCAATGACGTACTACATGACATACCACATGACATACCACATGACGTACTACATGACATACCACAGAACGTACTACATGACACACCACATGACGTACTACATGACATACCAAATGACATACCACATGACGTACTACATGTCATACCACATGACATACCAATGACGTACTACATGACATACCACATGACATACCACATGACGTACTACATGACATACCACAGAACGTACTACATGACACACCACATGACGTACTACATGACATACCAAATGACATACAAAATGACGTACTACATGCCATACCACATGGCGTACTACATGACATACCACATGACGTACTACATGACATACCACTTGACGTACTACATGACAGACCATTTGACCTACTACATGAATACCACATGACGTACTACATGACATGCCACACGATGTACTACATGACATACCACATGAAGTACTACATGACATACCACATGACGTATTACATGACATACCACATGACGTACTACATGACGTACTACATGACATACCAGATGACGTACACCATGACATACCAGATGACATACTACATGGCATACCACATGACGTGCTACATGACATACCACATGACGTACTACATGACAAACCACATGACGTACTACATGACATACCACATGACGTACTACATGACATACCACATGACGTACTACATGGCATACCACATGACGTACTACATGACGTACCACATGACGTTCCACATGATATACCACATGACGTACTACATGACATACCACATGACATACTACATGACATACCACATGACGTACTAAATGACATACCACATGAAGTACTACATGACATACCACATGACATACTACATGGCATACCACATGACGTACTACATGACGTACCACATGACGTTCCACATTATATACCACATGACGTACTACATGACATACCACATGACATACAACATGACGTACTACATGACATACCACATGACATACCACATGACGTACTACATGACATACAACATGACGTACTACATGACATACCACATGACGTACTACATGACATACCACATGACGTACTACATGACATACCACATGACGTACTACATGACATACCACATGACATACTACATGGCATACCACATGACGTACTACATGACGTACCACATGATGTTCCACATGATATACCACATGACGTACTACATGACATACCACATGACATACTACATGACATACAACATGACGTACTACATGACATACCACATGACATACCACATGACGTACTACATGACATGCCACATGACGTACTACATGATATACCACATGACGTACTACATGACATACAACATGACATACTACATGTCACACCACATGACGTACTACTCGTGAGTCTGATTTATTTACCTGGCCCGTAATAAAGCGATACATTTGGTTTAGGAATTTGTTTTGAAATTCAGATTTGGAAACGAGAACAAATCCGCCACATTTACATAGTTTAGTATGACAAACGATGAGGTATGTTGAGATGACAGGTAGGGCTGTATAACACAGTTTACTGCAGCGTCTACAGCCATCAAGGAATATGTTTCCATAGGTGCCTTCTGACAGTTTTTGTTATATGGTGAATAAATAGCATCTCTTGTTACGAGACTGTGACATAATAAAACAATTTTGGGATGAAGTGTCATTGTGGAAAAACTAGTGTTCTTATTTATTATATGACATTTTTGTGCAGAATTGATTCCTTTTGGAGTTAAAGAGAACATAAAAACAGACGAAGTGTTCATTTCACTTTTACTCATTGTAAAATTCTATATTTATAGATGCAAATTCCCAAATACAAAACCTTGTTTTCATGTTTAGAAAACTGAAGCTTTTTAACGATACAGCATAGAAAAAGATATTGTTTTCAAGACAGGTAATCAGCAGAAACTCCATGGACCTTGGATGCTGTATCATAAAATTTTCGAAAGTGAGGGGCAGCTTTCATTATAATTTTAGTTTTATACTAAAGACTTCACTGTTTTGGACCATGTTCTTTCCTGTACTGCAATATGCTATAGACACTTTAATAGTTTATGCATACTTGATATATGCAGTATGTTTGTATTACTACAGTGAAACGTCGCTATATAAGTGCAGTAATCTTGGACGCGACGTTAAACCCAATTTCACCTCACCTCACCTACTACAGTGAATGTGTGAGTGAGAAGTATGTTATTTTCCATAAAAAAACTAGGATGTACAGATAAGTTGTGATACACGTCATGGGCTTTCTGCTGCCCTGGTCGGAAGCCCATTTTATGTAACAGGTACTTCTTTTTATAAACAATAAAAGAAAGGACAATAACGTTCAGAAGGTCTGATTAGTGTGTTGGTACGAGGTTGGCCACCTATCGTCATCATTATTCACGCGTTGGCACGTGAACTGTCCCAGTCTTCTTGGTGCCTATTCACAGCCACACACTGTTCGCCCTGTTCTCAAACACATTAATATATAATCACATTGATATAATACTTTAAATAGTGGGTTGTTTTACGCCGCAGTCAGCAACATTTCAGCTCTATTGGTACTGCCTCTAAGTAATCTATTCAAGACAAGGGATCCGTTGTGCGAAGTGGTCTTAGCGATAAGGTGATCGTAACTCCAATATCTTAATATAACAGAGTTGCGACAGTCGTTGTGCTAAACTTGTTCTGTATAACGGCACCCAGATAAACCAGTGATGTTATCAGCAACGTCCCTCGCCTCACGGTACAACAGCGACGGCGACATCAAGATCTCTCTACCCGGATGTAATCCCATCAAACAGCAAGGACAAGTGATTTTTGCAAGTGTGCATGCATGAGACAGAAATAGTATGACATTTTGAGAGATCTGATCATTCAGTGAAGCAAATTGACTGTTTGAGGCTAGTGTTTGTGTACATATTATTCGTTTTCTTCAGACCTTATGGGACCCAGGAAAGATTGCAGGGGACAAATTCTGACCCGTAATCACTACCCAGCAGTTACAGGAAACTGGATTGTTAAATAAGCAAAAAACAGCCTCCTTGGTCTAGTGGATAGAGCATCTGTCAAAAGTTCTGATAGTGGTTCCGTCCCCGGCCGCGTCATACCAAAAGAAGTCAGAGATGGTACTTGTGGCCACCCTGCCTCTCGCTCGGCATTAGGGGATTAGATAGGTATTGGTTGGACACACCACGGATGAGAGTGTGACTGTTCTGTTTCAGATACTATCCCTTTGTGTCAATATAGCTGAGCCCTGCCCTGATGCCAACAATCTGTACACTTATGTCTTTTCATTGTACTGTATACCGACCGTCTCCGTGGTCTAGTGGTAGAGTGTCCGCCCGGAGAGCGCAAGGTCCGAGGTTCGATCCCCGGCCGCGTCATACCTAGAGACGTTAAAAGATGGTACTTGTACCCTGTCTGGCGCTCGGCATTAAGGGGCTAAAACAAGGACTGGTCGGCTCAGATTCAGTATACTGTGTCTGAGTGGGGTATTCATGTTAAACTGTGGCATGGTATCTCAGTGAGCTAGCACTATAAATCGGCATCAATTCGGACTAGTACAAGCAGCCACACACACACGTGAATGCACGTCGCTATATAAGTGCAATAATCTTGGACGCGACGTTAAGCCCGAATTCACCTCACCTCCGTCGCATCAATGCAAGGTTGAGTGACTTGTGTGGTATGAAAAATATACTGGCAGAAGAACGAAATGGTTTCCGAAATAAGCAGTTGTTTATAACATCTGTTTTGTCTGCGTTTTTGTTGTTTTACGCCGCATATTCCATATATTCAATAATGACGGCGGTCTGTAAATCTGGACCAATCAATCCAGTGATTGATATCATGAGCATCGATCCACGCAATTGGGATCGATGACATTGCATCAACCAAGCATGAAGTCAGCGAGCCTGACCACCCGATACCGTTAGTCGCCTTTTACGACAAGCATAGTCGCCTTTTACGGCAAGCATGGGTTGCTGAAGACCTATTCTACTCCTGATCTTTTAAGCCCATTATATATTTTCTCTCGTAAGTTATTGTCCCAATACAATTCTCACTGACATCATCGTCAAATGACAGCAATCTTTTTGTATCGTACAACGGAGGACTCAGTGTGGTTCTGATGGCGCACAGAACACAGAGCTAAAGAGGTTTCAGTGTTACTGTAAGAGATCCCATTGTAGCCCAAAGATAAGAGGCGAACCATTCTCATCAGGAATTCCCGCAGGGGTCATAAAACCTTATATATCTTCTTTAATTATTGCTTTACAACACGTTCTATGGGTCAACATATATTACACTGATCATAAAAAAATATGCAAATGAGTTTCCATATTAAACATCGTAATGGGACCTCAGCAGTTGATGTCAACACGAAAGACTCGTGTCTGGGTCGTGTTTGTCTGACATGGGGTAGTCGTAAGGATGACAAAGTAGCCAACGGGGATGAAGTAGAGACTTCCATTACGGCGGACCGTGTTGTGAAACCTGCAATTCATCAGCCGAGCTGGGGAGTTTGTAGCTCGAGTTATGTCCTGGGACAAAGAGTTTTAGGATATTTCGTACCACGTAAATGACAATGTTCTTTTCAATACCGGTTGCTGATAAACTTATCATTTCACAAAACGAAATATGAAGTGACATATGTGTCTTTTCAACATCATCGTTTACGATATGTTAGCATGCTTTATGTGGAATTAGTGTCATGCAAATCTACTCATCCCCATCACTATCATTTACAGATTAAAATAAACAATGCAGCAAAGATGGTTTTGGTATTATTGTTATTGTTGTTGTTCTTGTTGTTATTATTATTGTTATTAATATTATCATTATCATTTACAGATTAAAATATAAAATGCAGCAAAGAGGGTTTGGTTATTATTATTAGTAGTATTAGTATTAGTATTGTTGTAGTTGTTGTTGTTATTATTATTATTATTATTATTATTTACAGATTAAAATAAAAAATGCAGCAAGGAGGGTTTGGGTGATCCTGGCACAGTCATGGTAAGGCTTATCATCAGCTCAGGGGTTTTGCCCCCTCTACACGCAGCCCAGACAGTGAATGGGACTTCTCCCAGGAAGCGCTGCCTAGTCAAACCTACCCAGAACTTTTCGGAGAATGTGAAGACTCCCCAACACTGCAGTCTTCTGCATTACCCAGATTGTCAGAAGGGCTGTATTCCTGGTAGCAAACCCGGGTACTCTGCCAATGTCAGTCAACAGATTGGGAGGTACCAAACCTAAGGCACCGAGGACAATGGAGAGTCGGACAACTTGGAACTTGGGATGCAAGCGTGACATTTCGAAAGCGAGGTCCGCATATTTGCCATGTCTTTTCCTAAATCTTGTCAATCACATTAGTGTCAAAAGGGACAGAAAATTCAATAATATGAATGATTTCATTGGATTTATCAAAAAAGACAAGATCAGGTTTATTGGCAGGATAGGTCTGAGGCTGTATATGAGCTTATTCCAAAGAATTTTGTAATTATCATTTTCAATGACGCCCTCAACATATTCTGGGTCGTACCATGGATGGACCTCTGTGTCAAAACCACAGGGGCAGAGCATCCGTTGTAGGACAGAAGGTCCGGGGTTCGATCCCCGGCTGCGTCAAAAGACGTTAAAAGATGGTACTTGTTGTTACCCTGTCTGGCGCTCAGCATTAAGGAGCTAAAACAAGGACTGGCCGGCTCGGAGTCAGTATACTGTGTCTGAGTAGGGTATTCATGTTAAACTGCGGCATGGTATCTCAGTGGGCTAGCACTATAGATCGGCATCAGCTCGGACTAGTACAAGCAGACACACACACACGCACGCACACACACACACACACACACACACACACACACACACACACACACACACACACACACACACACACACACACACACACACACACACACACACACACACACTCACACACACACACACACACACGTGCATGCACGTCACTATAAAAGTGCAACAATCTTGGACGCGACGTAAATTCCGTTTCGCCTCACCTTAATTAGAAATAAGGTTAAAAATAGTAATATTTGTTTGATCGGTGTTTTGTGAAACCTTGGGGTATTTGAATCATGCAGCATTGTGTTATGCGCGATGTGTCGTGAGGGTGCCATTATCATTTGTTCATGAATTATTTAGGAGACAAAGTGGTTGTCGGTGACACCGGCTGTGACGGTTTAACTCACGTCACCGGACAAGTTAATCCTACGTTGTTTGTCGCCACGGATCCTGACATAACATCCATGAATGAGAGCCACATCGCCCTACGTCTGTCGGCCAGAGAGAACCATCATAGCTCAAGATTTGAGTATTTCTATGACACAGCGTGACACACCACTAGACGTCTTCTGTAAGAACCTGAGTATCTGACTGTTTACGGCATTGTGTTTCTATCACAGAGATATGACACATGATACTACCATGCATGTATGTCTTGTTTGTTTGTTGTTTAACGCCACACTCAGCAATATTCCAGCTGAATGACGGCGGTCTGTCATTAATCGAGTCTGGGACAGACAATACAGTGGTTGACATCATGAGCATCGATCCACGCAGTTGGGACACGATGACATGCATCAACCAAGTTAGCGAACATGACCACCCGATCCCGTTAGTCGCCTTTGGATTGTCTGGTCCAGACTCGATTATTTACAGAAAGCCGTCATATAGCTGGACTATTGCCGAATGTGGCGTAAAACAATAAATAAATAAACAAACAAACAAACAACATGTGTAGTACTCTACCCGTAACTATTCCCCCAATGCGTGAAGCCCATTTCTGGTGTCCCCCGTCGTGATTTTGCTGGAATATTGCTAAAGCGGCGTAAAGCCATATTCACTCACTCACAATACCACTTACAGTAAAGTACGATTATAACGAACACGCTTATAACGAACTGGTGGATATAACGAACTATTTTTTTTATCCTGTCCATTTGCTGTATATATTCCGAACTTATAACGAACTACGGTTATAACGAATTAAAATTAGTGGTCCCTTTGAGTTCGTTATAACCGGAGTTTACTGTATTTGAATTGGGAACCCAGCGCTTTAGGTTAAATGCTTATATTATTGACCAATTCAAAATAATGATTACAAAATACTTTGTTACATTATAGTTATTGTCAAAGGAAGGCCAAACGGTTTAAAATAGACGAGTACATACTTAAGTCAGAGGTGAGGTGAAATGGGGTTTAACGTCGCGTCCAAGATTATTGCACTTATATAGCGACGTGCATGTACGTATGTGTGCTTGTGTGGTTGCTTGTACTAGTCCGGACTGTTGCCGATTTATAGTGCTAGCTCACTGAGATACCATGTCGCAGTTTAACATGAATACCCCACCCAGGCACAGTTTACTGACTCCGAGCCGACCATTCCTTATTTTAGCCTCTTAAAGCCGAGTGCCAGACAGGGTAACAACAAGTACCATCTTTGAACGTCTTTTGGTATGACGCGGTCGGGGATCGAACCTTCCGCTCTCCGGGCGGACGCTCTACCCCTAGACCACGGAGGCGGTCTCTTAAGTCAGAACATGTACAGAGACACATCAGTCCTTTCCAGTGTGGCTCAACATTAACCATTCTATTTATAAGTGAATGTTCTAGAGCAGCATCCGTGCTGCTTGATGTCCCCTAGGGGGCCGCATTCATCACCGCCGAGCCGGTGTTTCACAACACTCATCCTTCGGTTTGCCAGACTGTTCTTCCCACGCTGGTTTATCGCTTTGTGAGGGCAATAGCTCGTACAGACTAGACAGCAACAAGGGCCACAGTAACGTTGAGAGTGATTGCGAACCATGCAAGGCCGCAGGTAGTTGCATACATACTGTTGCTAGGTATAGTGCATACACCTCTCTTTCATGGTCACATTGAGAGTGTTTGCGAACCATGCAATGTGGCGGGTAGTTGCACACATACCGTTACTAGGTATAGTGCATACACTTCTCTGTCATGGTAACATTGAGAGTGTTTGCGAACCATGCAAGGTGGCAGAGTTGCATACATACCGTTACTAGGTAGAGTGCATACACTTCTCTGTCATGGTAACATTGAGAGTGTTTGCGAACCATGCAATGTGGCGGGTAGTTGCATACATACCGTTACTAGGTAGAGTGCATACACTTCTCTGTCATGGTAACATTGAGAGAGTTTGCGAACCATGCAAGGTGGCGGGTAGTTGCATACATACCGTTACTAGGTAGAGTGCATACACTTCTCTGTCATGGTAACATTGAGAGTGTTTGCGAACCATGCAATGTGGCGGGTAGTTGCATACATACCGTTACTAGGTAGAGTGCATACACTTCTCTGTCATGGTAACATTGAGAGAGTTTGCGAACCATGCAAGGTGGCGGGTAGTTGCATACATACCGTTACTAGGTAGAGTGCATACACTTCTCTGTCATGGTAACATTGAGAGTGTTTGCGAACCATGCAATGTGGCAGGTAGTTGCACACATACCGTTACTAGGTAGAGTGCATACACTTCTCTGTCATGGTAACGTTGAGAGTGTTAGCAAACCATGCAAGGTGGCAGAGTTGCACACATACCGTTACTAGGTAGAGTGCATACACTTCTCTGTCATGGTAACGTTGAGAGTGTTAGCGAACTATGCAAGGTGGCAGAGTTGCATAAATACCGTTACTAGGTAGAGTGCATACACTTGTCTGTCATGGTAACGTTGAGAGTGTTAGCGAACCATGCAAGGTGGCAGGTAGTTGCACACATACCGTTACTAGGTAGAGTGCATACACTTCTCTGTCATGGTAACGTTGAGAGTGTTTGCGAACCATGCAATGTGGCAGGTAGTTGCATACATACCGTTACTAGGTAGAGTGCATACACTTCTCTGTCATGGTAACGTTGAGAGTGTTTGCGGACCATGCAAGGTGGCAGGTAGTTGCTTACATACCGTTACTAGGTAGAGTGCAAACACTTCTCTGTTATGGTAACGTTCAGAGTGTTTGCGAATCATGCAAGGTGGCAGGTAGTTGCACACATACCGTTACTAGGTAGAGTGCATACACTTCTCTGTCATGGTAACGTTGAGAGTGTTTGCGAACCATGCAATGTGGCGGGTAGTTGCATACATACCGTTACTAGGTAGAGTGCATACACTTCTCTGTCATGGTAACGTTCAGAGTGTTTGCGAATCATGCAAGGTGGCAGGTAGTTGCGTACATACCGTTACTAGGTAGAGTGCATACACTTCTCTGTCATGGTAACGTTGAGAGTGTTTGCGAACCATGCAAGGTGACAGGTAGTTGCATACATACCGTTACTAGGTAGAGTGCATACACTTCTCTGTCATGGTAACGTTGAGAGTGTTTGCGAACCATGCAATGTGGCAGGTAGTTGCATACATACCGTTACTAGGTAGAGTGCATACACTTCTCTGTCATGGTAACGTTGAGAGTGTTTGCGAACCATGCAAGGTGACAGGTAGTTGCATACATACCGTTACTAGGTAGAGTGCATACACTTCTCTGTCATGGTAACGTTGAGAGTGTTTGTGAACCATGCAAGGTGGCAGGTAGTTGCATACATACCGTTACTAGGTAGAGTACATACACTTCTCTGTCATGGTAACGTTGAGAGTGTTTGCGAACCATGCAAGGTGGCAGGTAGTTGCGTACATACCGTTACTAGGTAGAGTGCAAACACTTCTCTGTCATGGTAACGTTGAGAGTGTTTGCGAACCATACAAGGTGACAGGTAGTTGCATACATACCGTTACTAGGTAGAGTGCATACACTTCTCTGTCTGGTAGCGTTGAGAGTGTTTGCGAACCATGCAAGGTGGCAGGTAGTTGCATACATACCGTTACTAGGTAGATTGCATACACTTCTCTGTCATGGTAACGTTGAGAGTGTTTGCGAACCATGCAAGGTGGCAGGTAGTTGCATGAATACCGTTACTAGGTAGAGTGCATACACTTCTCTGTCATGGTAACGTTGAGTGTGTTTGCGAACCATGCAAGGTGACAGGTAGTTGCATACATACCGTTACTAGGTAGAGTGCAAACACTTCTCTGTTATGGTAACGTTGAGAGTGTTTGCGAATCATGCAAGGTGGCAGGTAGTTGCACACATACCGTTACTAGGTAGAGTGCATACACTTCTCTGTCATGGTAACGTTGAGAGTGTTAGCGAACTATGCAAGGTGGCAGAGTTGCACACATACCGTTACTAGGTAGAGTGCATACACTTCTCTGTCATGGTAACGTTGAGAGTGTTTGCGAACCATGCAAGGTGGCAGGTAGTAGCATACATACCGTTACTAGGTATAGTGCATACACTTCTCTGTCACAGTAACGTTGAGTGTGTTTGCGAACCATGCAATGTGGCGGGTAGTTGCATACATACCGTTACTAGGTATAGTGCATACACTTCTCTGTCATGGTAACGTTGAGAGTGTTTGCAAACCATGCAAGGTGGCAGGTAGTTGCATACATACCGTTACTAGGTAGAGTGCATACACTTCTCTGTCATGGTAACGTTGAGAGTGTTAGCGAACCATGCAAGGTGACAGGTAGTTGCATACATACCGTTACTAGGTAGAGTGCATACACTTCTCTGTCATGGTAACGTTGAGAGTGTTTGCGAACCATGCAAGGTGGCAGGTAGTTACATACATACCGTTACTAGGTAGAGTGCATACACTTCTCTGTCATGGTAACGTTGAGAGTGTTTGTGAACCATGCAAGGTGGCAGGTAGTTGCATACATACCGTTACTAGGTAGAGTGCATACACTTCTCTGTCATGGTAACGTTGAGAGTGTTTGCGAACCATGCAAGGTGACAGGTAGTTGCATACATACCGTTACTAGGTGGAGTGCATACACTTCTCTGTCATGGTAACGTTGAGAGTGTTTGCGAACCATGCAAGGTGGCAGGTAGTTGCATGAATACCGTTACTAGGTAGAGTACATACACTTCTCTGTCATGGTAACGTTGAGTGTGTTTGCGAACCATGCAAGGTGACAGGTAGTTGCATACATACCGTTACTAGGTAGAGTGCATACACTTCTCTGTCATGGTAACATTGAGAGTGTTTGCGAACCATGCAATGTGGCAGGTAGTTGCATACATACCGTTACTAGGTAGAGTGCATACACTTCTCTGTCATGGTAACGTTGAGAGTGTTTGTGAACCATGCGAGGTGGCAGGTAGTTGCATACATACCGTTACTAGGTAGAGTGCATACACTTCTCTGTCATGGTAACGTTGAGAGTGTTTGCGAACCATGCAAGGTGACAGGTAGTTGCATACATACCGTTACTAGGTGGAGTGCATACACTTCTCTGTCATGGTAACGTTGAGAGTGTTTGCGAACCATGCAAGGTGGCAGGTAGTTGCATGAATACCGTTACTAGGTAGAGTACATACACTTCTCTGTCATGGTAACGTTGAGTGTGTTTGCGAACCATGCAAGGTGGCAGGTAGTTACATACATACCGTTACTAGGTAGAGTGCATACACTTCTCTGTCATGGTAACGTTGAGAGTGTTTGTGAACCATGCAAGGTGGCAGGTAGTTGCATACATACCGTTACTAGGTAGAGTGCATACACTTCTCTGTCATGGTAACGTTGAGAGTGTTTGCGAACCATGCAAGGTGACAGGTAGTTGCATACATACCGTTACTACGTGGAGTGCATACACTTCTCTGTCATGGTAACGTTGAGAGTGTTTGCGAACCATGCAAGGTGGCAGGTAGTTGCATGAATACCGTTACTAGGTAGAGTGCATACACTTCTCTGTCATGGTAACGTTGAGACTGTTTGTGAACCATGCAAGGTGGCAGGTAGTTGCATACATACCGTTACTAGGTAGAGTGCAAACACTTCTCTGTTATGGTAACGTTGAGAGTGTTTGCGAATCATGCAAGGTGGCAGGTAGTTGCACACATACCGTTACTAGGTAGAGTGCATACACTTCTCTGTCATGGTAACGTTGAGAGTGTTTGCGAACCATGCAAGGTGGCAGAGTTGCACACATACCGTTACTAGGTAGAGTGCATACACTTCTCTGTCATGGTAACGTTGAGAGTGTTTGCGAACCATGCAAGGTGACAGGTAGTTGCATACATACCGTTACTAGGTATAGTGCATACACTTCTCTGTCATGGTAACGTTGAGAGTGTTTGCGAACCATGCAAGGTGGCAGGTAGTTGCATGAATACCGTTACTAGGTAGAGTGCATACACTTCTCTGTCATGGTAACGTTGAGAGTGTTTGCGAACCATGCAAGGTTGCAGGTAGTTGCATACATACCGTTACTAGGTAGAGTGCATACACTTCTCTGTCATGGTAACGTTGAGAGTGTTTGCGAACCATGCAAGATGGCAGGTAGTTGCATACATACCGTTACTAGGTAGAGTGCATACACTTCTCTGTCATGGTAACGTTGAGAGTGTTTGCGAACCATGCAAGGTGACAGGTAGTTGCATACATACCGTTACTAGGTATAGTGCATACACTTCTCTGTCATGGTAACGTTGAGAGTGTTTGCGAACCATGCAAGGCCGCAGGTAGTTGCATACATACCGTTACAAGGTATAGGGCATACACTTCTCTGTCATGGTAACGTTGAGAGTGTTTGCGAACCATGCAAGGTGGCAGGTAGTTGCATACATACCGTTACTAGGTATAGTGCATACACTTCTCATACACTTGTCCCCCCTTGATTTTTGATAGAAAACAGCTTTATTAAATCAAGTTGGGGACAAGTGATACTTGTACAAATATTCCCGACATGGGTACAATGTGTGAAGACCATTTCTGGTGTCCCCCGCCTTGATATTGCTTGAATATTGCTAAAAGCGGCGTAAAACCACACTCACTCACTCACTCACTCTCCTGCAGAATAAGGCCTCGTTAAAAATCGCCATGATAAAACACAATGGCAACAGACATGGGCATCATTCTTAAAAGGACGCCATATTCATGGCTTCGAGCTTTTTATTAATACATTACATATCTCTGATATGAACTAATTGAAGAGAAGAGTTTCTCTTATCCAAACTTCGTCTCGGACATTGGGGTCTCGGCGGGCATCTCAATATTCTTAATAAAGACATTTCTGCAAATTGTACATTTTGTAAAAACTTATTTTTTCAATTTAACAATGTGGCTCATTGTTTACTGCATTGTAAAAATTATGTAAATCAATGTAAGTTTATAAAGGAGTCTCTTCATATTGACCTGTGATTGCTCGGAGAATACCGTTCGCCATGAAGTTCAGCAGAATGTAATCCTTGTTATTGTCAATGTCTGTAGAAGTTTCTCTACTTTATAACATTTCTAGAATTTAGCAAACTTTAATAATGGGCAAGGTGTAAGTGAGCCTCGTTGCCGAACACCTTTTAAACGAGGATCAGTTAATCCAAGCTTATCCTTCTTCTGACGACTGACAACACTCATATTTCATTATGCCCTGCCTTGTAGAGAGTACATTACCATAATTAATCAAAGAGGTGATGAGGTGAGGTGAAATTAGGTTTAACGTCGCGTCCAAAGTTATTGCACTTATATAGCGACGTGTATGTACGTGTGTGTGTGGCTGCTTGTACTAGTCCGAACTGATGCCGATTTATAGTGCTAGCTCACTGAGATACCATGCCGCAGTTGAACATGAATACCCCACTCAGACACAGTATACTGACTCCGAGCCGACCAGTCCTTGTTTTAGCCCCTTAATGCCGAGCGCCAGACAGGGTAACAACAAGTACCATCTTTTAACGTCTTTTGGTATGACGCGGCCTGGGATCGAACCCCGGACCTTCCGCTCTCCGGTCGGAGGCTCTACCACTAGACCAAGGAGGCGGTCAATTAATCAAAGAACTGCAATGCTGATGATATAGTACACACAAGAGAAATGATAGGCTGTGGGTATACCGTTGCCTGTAAACAATATAGAGAATAGCCAATGAGCGTCAAGAAATAAGGGTGTAAGTTCGATCCTATAACGAGGGAGCATCTCCAGTTATTTGTGTGGGACAGCGGTCGCCTTATGCAAGAAGGTAAGTTATTTTTTTTATTATCCACGGTGATTATAAGAAACTTAAACATATACATTTTTAACTTATTAAATTTATTAAGGGGCGGTCGGGTAGCCTAGTGGTTAAAGCGTTCGATCGTCAAGCCGAAGAACCGGGTTCGATTCCCGACATGGGTACAATGTGTGAAGCCCATTTCTGGTGTCCCCCGCCGTGATATTGCTGGAATATTGCTAAAAGCGGCGTAAAATCAAACTCACTCACTCATTATTAAATTTATTAAATGAAAGTTTTTTTAAGAAAAGCTGTTCCGATGACATCATGTCTTACGGTGCTGGGGTGGTCGGGTAGCCTAGTGGTTAAAGCGTTCGCTCGTCACGCTGAAGATCCGGGTTCGATTCCCGACATGGGTACAATGTGTAAGAGGGCATTTCTGGTGTCCCCCGCCGTGATGTTGCTGGAATATTGCTAAAAGCGGCGTAAAACCATATTCACTCACTCACTCCTACCGTGCTACAGTATGACGTCAGAACAGTTCAACCAATTAGGTTTGAGAATCAGTAAAGTGCTCATGAAGAGCTGAGGGGCATAAGGACCAATGTCACGTGGAGTCTGACTGGAGAAAAGTGATGAAAACAATAACCATATGTATGTTCATGAATATTTTTTATTCAGCGATAAATTCCTAGACATTAACATATTCTGACAGCAAAGACATAAATGCTGTTATAAAAAAACATTCAAAAGGGGACATAAACTAACGTTTATAATTTGTTTGAGGTAGGAAAGGGTCAATGTCTGTATTTTGGCTCTTTATACCCTCAGGGATTTGCATGAGATTTAACATGTGAGATTGATAAACTACTACTTAAAGTACAAACACATACCATTAAAGCTCTTTTAAATGATTTAAACTAATGCCAACTTGAAATAGTTGAAACATAATAATAAGATGACAAAATCAACCAGTCTCAACCACACACGGAAATGAGAGCTAAAAGGGCCAAAATCCATTAAAGTAACTTTGGCCCTTTTGGAACTTGACTTTGGCCCTTTTACAGAATTTGAAGTCGCTACATTTCAAAAGATTATCCATGAAAACATACAATATTTTTTTACAGGTAGACAACAAGTCATAGATGCTATTTATGCAATAATATGCTAAAAGGGCCAAAGAGCATTTGGCCCCTTTTGGCTCTGAGCTCTTCATATGATATTTATGTGCAAATATTGAGTACAACTTAAAGACGATATTTTAACCCTCATGGGTATTACTGCATTTTGCTACTTCATTAGTCGGAGATTAACGAGGTCGTGCGAGGGAATGACATGGGTACTCGGTGATCAGGCACTGTGACTTGGTTGATTGCTGTTATTGTACCTCGGGTGTGCGCCCCGTGAAGATTCCGGGGTAGAATAGGTCTTCAGCAACCCATGCTTGCCGTAAAAGGCGACTATGCTTGTCGTAAAAGGCGACTAACGGGATCGGGTGGTCAGGCTCGCTGACTTGGTTGATGCATGTCATTGATCCCAATTGCGTGGATCGATGCCCATGATATCAATCACTGGATTGTCTGGTCCAGGCTCGATTATTTACGGACCGCCGTCATATAGCTGGAATATTGCTGAGTGCGGCGTTAAACAACAAACAAACCAACCTCGTGTGTGCATCAATCACTGGATTGTCTGATGCAGACTCGATTATCTATAAACCGCCGTCATGTTACTGGAATGTCGCTGTCTTTTAAACAATAAACACGACACAAAAAATAAGACAGAATCGTGACTAGGTCAGGAAGATGCTGCATCCGTGTGAAAATGACACACCGCATTAAATTTAATGACTGCAGTCACATACTTCTAGCTTGATTGATGTAAAAATAAATGAGTTTGGAGACACGTAATCTCCCCTAAACGACTTGAGAGTTTAACGACTGTTAGGACTGTAAATTGCCATGGACGCCATGAATCCCCCTCTAACCACTGATGTGAAAACCGTAAATCCGTATGTCCACGTTTCCTTAAGAGTTGTGTTTTCGTGAAACCCGTGGCGTGTGAGGTTGGTTGTGCATGTGTAGGTAAGTTGGTCCGGTTTCGTACGACGCATGCCTGACGTGGCGGTGACAGGGGAGTACGACCCCCATGATAAAAGGACCGGATGGCGAGTCACAAGTTATTCCGCCCACTGACTTCAGCCGGATCACAGCAAGGAAGATGTCTTTCTCCGCATTCATTTTGGTCGTCGTGGTCTCAGCATGCATAGGTAAGAATACTGCCGGATTTATACGAATCAAACATTGTTTGAGACCTGGTCTTTTAAATGCACAAAAAAATGACACATATTTGTATATTATTCATAATTTGAAAAAAAAAATATGACGAATCGACGGTATTTAAAAAAATGAATAAATAAAATCAATGGACATTTATTAATATTATATTTTTGTTACAAACACGATGCTGTTGGGAATAAAGATAACACATCATTGTAATTGTGAAGCTTCATAAAAGAAAAAGAAAAGAACATTAAATTTCGAAATTGAAGATGTATTTTACAAGTATTTAGAAAATAGTTGTCCTTGACAAAGCTGACCATACAAAGATGTATTTTACACTGACCAAGAGTTATTCCGACGCCCTCGTTGTTTTTTAATAATGGATTGCGACTCTACATTATATTTTTGCACTAAGTTTATACTTCTTACCGACTTTTACAATACATATGAAAGAATGCAGAGGCTGATGCTAACATAACAGTTCTTGTTGAAGAAAGAAGTTTTCTGTACTGTGAAAAGTGACATACACGTATGTTGTTGTGTGGTGACTTTATATTGTATTGCCACTGTCAAATATGCTGCTGTGGCTCTTATCCAAAGTGTATGACGTCAGAATTGTTAACATTAACAGTTAACATTACAATGAACATAACATTGAATGTAATTAGTATTTTTGATAGTCTAGTTGATCGATCCTGCTGTTTTGATTCAACTGTATCACGGCTGCATGTTCAAATATGTCTGACAAACCAGAGGTCGATAGTATGAACAACTTGATACCATGGCAATCGACCAAGGGACCAGACCTGACCAACCGATTCAATAAGGGACTACGCACGACGCGAAAGAGAGTAACTTGTTTGATAGGCATTACTTAGAAGTTGGCGGATGACAAGATAGACACAATTTTATGGATAACAACTTCTTTAATACTGTAAAAAAGCGACGTTTCGGTATAGATCCTTATACCGTTGTCAAGCAAGACTGAATGAGGGATATACTTACTTACTTACTTACTTTGGAGATTTAACGTGCGCTTTCCGACTGATGCGTATTTCGCACACGGGAGGGATATATTCTGAGTGCAGAATATATATAGCAAGTGGAGGGTTAACAGTAGAGGATTAACAGGGCATACATGAGTGGGATAACATAGGTAGGTGTGACAACAAGGATGATGCTATCACAACACGATGGACAGAAAACACATAGCTAGAAGCCAATGGGGCATGAAGCCAATAAACAGGTGATTATTGTTTGATGAGTTCATAGTAGGCGGATGGGATGAAATAGCCTTGATCTCTGTTGATTGTTGGGTTGTGGCGGCGAATGTGGACTGCTTCTGTTAGTTTTCTTTTGGTGAAATCATGGAGGTTGTTGGCGAGGATTTGGACGTTGTCCCAGTTGATGATGTGATTGGGACAGTTGATGATATGGTCCGAGATGGCTGATTTGCTGTCGGATTTGATGGTGGAGGTTTTATGCTCAGCCATCTCGGACCATATCATCAACTGTCCCAATCACATCATCAACTGGGGGATATTTTTTATGAGATTGTCTGCTCAGTCTTCGCCACGTAACAGATCTCCAAACATATTCCTGATTTACAAGACCGCCTCCGTGGTCTAGTGGTAGAGCGTCCGACCGGAGAGCGCAAGGTCCGGGGTACGATCCCCGACCGCGTCATAAAAGACAGACGTTAAAAGATGGTACTTGTTGTTACCCTGTCTGGCGCTCGGCATTAAGGGGCTAAAACAAGGACTGGTCGGCTCGGAGTCAGTATACTGTGTCTGAGTGGGGTATTCATGTTAAACTGCGGCATGGTATCTCAGTGAGCTAGCACTATAAATCGCCATCAGTCTGGACTAGTACAAGCAGCCACACAAACACATACTCGTACATGCACGTCGCTATATAAGTGCAATAATCTTGGACGCGACGTTAATCCCCATTTCACCTCACCTCATGATATATAACTTTTTTCTGTTCAGTGTAGTTTGTGGAATGTACATTTAAACTATTGAAACACTCTGCTGTATATTTAAAGGTCGCTCTCTTTCTTGTATAACTATAGGGGTCCCAGTCGACTAAGGCCCCGCGATTCGCTGTGCAGAGTTGCGTCCCTTGGGGACGCCAGAAACCTTTGATCGTGGGTTCGAATCCCGGTTCGCCCCGATTTTGTTTCTAGGTTTGTCAGCACCATACCCGTGCTCGTGGGTTTCACCGAAGTGGTAAACGTCTGAGACCTGCATCGCTTCGGGCTTTCCTCCCACATTAAGCTGACACGTTAAACCAAACTCACTCACTCACTCACTCACTCACTCACTCACTCACTCACTCACTCTTGTATCACGATACCGATATCTTCATCCTATTTACGATAAAAGGTTACAGAATGTAATTGACATGCGCGTAATAACGAGGATCTCTCTGGAGATACCTCGTTATTACATTCCCTGACGTAACTGTACATTCATATGCAATATTCGCAATCTACGGAAGATTGGTTTTGTTGACACTTCTGTTTTCTTTAAAATATCCGATACTCAGATTCAACCTATTCTTTTATATGGTGCGAAAATATGGGGTGTAGACAGATTTGAAAAAATCGAACAAGTGCATATTATGGCTTGTAAGAAGTTTTTAACGTTGGTTTGCAAACACCAAATGCTATTGTGTATGGGGAATGCGGTCAATACCCACTATATGTGAATGCTATGTGTCATTGTGTAAAGTATTGGCTAAAAGTGATTGAAATGGACCAAGATAGGATACCAAGAAAATCTTATAATATGCTTGTATATAACGACAAGTGTGGTCATCATAACTATGCTTCTTCTATTCGTTCAATATTATTTTCTCACGGATTTGGAGTAGTTTGGCTCAGTCAAGCTGTCAAACCATCATTCATGAATAGTTTTAAAAACGTTTTGATAAGTATGTTCTATCAATCATGGAATAGTACTATCTAGGCTAGTTCTAGGTACATCCTGTATAAAGAGTTTAAAAGTCTCCTGGAACCAGAAAAATACCTTTCCCTTGTTGCTGAAATATCGAATATTATGTTAAGGCTTAGAGCCGGGCTACTAAGACTAAAGATAAACATGCCCTATATATGAAACAAGTATAGAGAATGAATATCATTTTACTTTAGAAAGTGAATATTACAACGATATTAGACAAATATACTTACCAACAACTTTTTGCATAAATCAAATATGCATAAATTAAAAAAACTGCTGTCATCCTCATGTTAACAATTACTTGGAAAACTATGTAAATACCCGTATTACAGCTATGAAAGAAGACGTAATTATGAAAAGCCTGTAAATCTGTAAATTTGTACCTGACATTACCTTTTTTTAATATACCACACTTTTTCAAATGTATGTATTGTACCTGGGCCAGTGGCCATAGTACAAATAAAAGACTTCTTCTTCTATACGATGTTTTTGACCATATTGCCCTGCTGAATAAGATTTTAGATGTATGTAAATATATTAACGTGATAAACGTATGGGGCTCTATATGTTTGAAAGTATGAATACTCCTGAATTATTTTCACAAATTCAAAAGTTTTGATTATCTCAGTTGATAAGACTCCACCTTTACGTCATGTCTGTTGACAAGGTACAGTTATTACTATCGAATGCACCCAGTTCAACCAACCAGAAGGGCGTTAACAACAAGGCATGGCAAACAACTGGCTGTAGGGTAGGTTACTGTTCGTTGAAACAGGACGATTTGCATCGTTCCTGGATCCGCGGTCTTTTCGGAATTCATCACACAGTTAACTACATCTTCCCGAGGCAAGGGAATTAACTGACCATAAAGGTCCAGTTTCCACCCTTGTCGAACTAGGAAGGAATTATGGAGTTATATAGTTTGGCTACAAAATCGCGTAACGAAATCCCCATCCGGTTCGTAAACTTCCGTGCAGATATCGGTCGATTGCAGGATTTGCAAAGCATGTGCACCGTCAACTTAGCGTCAGCAGGTATATACCAAATCTTTTCATGTTTTTAATCTAGCAACGCACGTGATTTGATGCACTTCGCGAAGTAAGACCTGTGTTTTACATTACATATCTTGATTATCGATCCGATCGTCTTGATCGGGCGCCGGCATTTTGTTTGGAGAAAATGCATGTAATATCAAAGGTGAAATCTGATTGGTCAATAAGAGGGATATATAAGGGACATAACTCGGAATATTCACTGGTGGCGCTACGATTGAACCCAGAAATTACGGGCTAGTTCGGCAAGGGAGAAAACTGGACTTTTACAGTTAGCCTCGGGAGGATGAATTAACTACGTCTAGAAAAAGAACGTGTATACTTTTCTGCATCATTTTGGCATGAACAAACGCAAGTACACATTCGGTTTCGGCGTGGATAACTCACGCCGCTTGGTCTATCGCCGGATACACCCTGGAATGTATGTGTATAACCAACGTAGCTAATGGACGTAGTATGTAACCCAGTTCAGGGTTTGAAACATTTACCCCTTTCCATCTTGATGTGAACATATGAGAGGTGATAAAAGTAGCTGAAACGGTCATAAAATATTCACTGTTACACCTGGAAGCATAAATGGGGTTTAACGCTGCTTTGAACAGTATTACAGTTATATCACGGTGTGTCAGCTTGATGTAGGAGGAGTGAGTGATTGAGTTGGGTTTAATGCTGCTTTGAAACGTATTTCAGTTCTATCACGGCGTGTCAGCTTGATGTGGGATTGTTTCGCAATTTATATCTAAAAAGTTGCCAAAAGTTGTAAAATGCCTTAGTTACGTCACAGTTAGACACTGATTTTCAGTATATTAGACAGTTCTTTTGATTATGATAGCAATTATCCCAGTAGTTTCTGAGGATTCCCGATGGTTCATTCTGACTCGATCGCCGAATGACAAGGGCGACGCCATGTTTGATTATAACACTGAAAGTAGTCCCTACTTGACCTTTGATATTTGCATCTCTATCCGCATTAACCCCAACGGATATCGATTTTAACCGTTGGCTTTATCCTGCCGAGAAACCCACCCATCATATGATAAATACGTTGATCTGTAGTCATATGCTAATCATTACTTTTGTTCTTGCTTTCAGTCGAAGCACAGATGCCAGGATTCCCCTCCCCAATGATGGGCGGTATGCCAGGTGGTATGATGGGAGGTATGCCATCGGGTATGATGGGCGGTATGCCAGGAGGTATGATGGGCAGTATGCCAGGAGGTATGATTGGCGGTATGCCAGGGGGGATGATGGCTGGTATGATTGGGAGACGAAGGCCAAGCTTCCGAAGGTCGCCATCATACCTCGGGGCAAAGCAGCTGGGGTGTTCCTACGGGATAGACGTGGAATCCATGCTGCGGTACCTCCTACCCCGAGGGTGTTCCCCGGCCAATGACTTCTGCCCTTTCAAGTACCCAGGAAGAAGATGTGTACAAGCAGGACCCATCGGCATGTGCTGCCCTTCATACGGTGCGTAACTGTCATTATAGCTAAAATGGATTGAATTATCAGTAAACCGCCCGCATGTTATCAAGACTCAGTGGGCCACTGTAACTTGATAATGCCCTCATATGGCTTGACGACGGGCCATTATCACGCCCGTTGTTATGTGACGTCATAGGATAGGCATAGGTGACGTCACGTTAAATAGTGACGTCATCTGGTTTGTTCTATGACGTTTCCATATTTGTAAACGTGGGTCAGTGACATTTGTGTTGATTGCAGTAAATGTTTCAAAACCGATGTTGTTGTTTCTTTTTATTTGATACAAAATTCCATCCATTTTAGCTAAAATAAAGGTAACCTCTGGAAGACCTCTGGCTTTTGCCAATGATAATGCCCTGAAAGATAGCGTTACCCTTATAGTGTCATCGCGTACTGTGCTTTCAAGCCCCGAAGAAGTATTTTTCATTCCGTGTCTAATAACAATCGCAAAACACTAAAATTAAGTCTTACCTACCTTTGAGAACATTTATTTGTGTTTACAATTGGATAGTGAAATAACCATATCTTGTCAAGCGAGACGAGTCAATCAGGCGCCATCTTTCTGAATTTCGAGCCCCTACGTGACAGTCACGTTAAAAATAGATGCAAAATCTAAAAATAGATCAGTCACATGACATTAAAGTTTACAAACAACAGCCAATACACCCTCGGTACATACAATTCTTCTAATGCAAACTTAACATCTGATCAAGTTTTTTTATAAGGTGCATTTGTGAAAAAAGTAAGTTGTAAGGAACTTTTTCACTATTTAATAAATATCTTACCTCGTGTAGCTTAATTTGTAACATAACTTCAGCAACAATTGACCAACACGTTGATGTCTTCGGTGGGCTTTGAAGCGTCTACCTTGATTACGTCATATAGCGCGTGATTACGTATTTTTTAGGGGCTCGAGAAGAGATGAGGCTCAAACGTGTTACGTTATGTGCTAAATGAAAGATGGACGCTCATTGGCTTATTTGGTTGGACCTGTAAACACAAGGGTAAAACTGAGGAGTTTTGTTATGTTTGACTTATCAACCAAGAAATATGAAGGTTTACATTGAGAAAGTACGCCAATACGGCAAAACGGTAACATGTTTCTCGTGAGAACAACTTGGAGTTGGTTTAACGCCGCTTTGACCAGTATTCCAGTTATATCACGGCGTGTCAGTTTGATGTGGGAGGAAAGCCCGAAGTAATGCAGGTTTTAGACGTTTATCACTTTGGAGCACGGGTATGGTGCTGACAAACCTAGACACATAATCGGGGCGAATCGCGATTCGAAACCACGATAATAGGTTTCTGGAGTGCCAAAGGGACGCAACTCTGCACAGCGACTTGCACAGACGACTGAGCAATAATTATTAACAAAAAATTTCCTTCCCTTCAATAGACAATAGCTTAGAATCAATTACAGTTTGGTTGATTCGGGTATAAGGAGTTAGTATTTGGAGGCAGGGGATTTTAAATATTAACCAGATAAGAATATAATGCTTTTTTTATGCTATTACCTTGTTGTTGTACTAGAAGTAGTATATTGCATTATTTTTATTAAGGAAGAGAATTTATTTATGTCAACTTCTTTATGATGAGGAACTCAACGTTTCGGAGTATATGCCTAATCCTTCATCAGGTGGTGTTGGTTGGGGTGGGGTGGGGTGGGGTGGGTTGGGGTGGGGTGGGGTTGGGGTAGGAGGTGTTTAGGGGGTTCACAGGTGGCCCAGTCGTCTAAGGCGCCGCCAAAAACCTATGATAGTGGGTTCGAATCCCGGTTCGCCCCGATTATATTTCTAGGTTTGTCAGCACCATATCCGTGCTCTTGGGTTTCACCGAAGTGGTAAACGTCTGAAACCTGCATCACTTCGGGCTTTCCTCCCAAATAACGCTGACACTCACTTCTAAACGCCTTTCAAAGACTATTTTTATTATTTTTTTAATATTTACATCAATGGTGATATCTGCATTGTCATACAAAATAAGGAGAACATTGCTAGAACTTTAACTGGACACGGCAGTAGTGGTAGTGATTTAACATAATTATTAATTAAAACAAACATGTAAACAGAAATTCTTTTTTGGACACTTCCCCAAAACTATACGTGTTCCTGATGCTTCTCCCACGTTGTGGTGACCTGGATTCTCCAACATGCCGGAAACAGGTTGTTCAAGGGTGTGAGCCGTAACAGGTTTCAGTTAATACATTTGTCAGTTAATACAATCACAGGCGCACGTCGTATGCCATTCGTGACCAACTCGTGTTATTCCGGGACAAGCCGAAGAGCGACTCGTGCCCCTCTCGTAGCAATTTTTGCGACCAGGCTCCGTCTTAGCGCAAACGGGCATACCTAAAACAATTGTCAACTCGTTACGTAATGGTTCACGTATCTTTCCTCATATATTATATATATTTCAGATGCAATTAAAAGCACATCTGGACATGCGAAATTATACAGTATGATTGAACACATTTAACTGTTTCTTTGGTATATGTTTAGATGCAAGACATATGTAAAATCAAAAATTATTTCTGAGGGATTCTTTGACGAAGAACTTGAAATCATACGCGCATTCTGATTGGTTTGTCGTATTTTCGCACACAATATTCATCCATAGGGGGGACGAGTCTTCTTGCAGGTTACGGAAAGGGGCGAGCGGTGACGAATGGTCGTATGGCAGGAGTACTGATGTAATCAGGCATTATAAACCTTCTGGCTGTTTGTGTAACGCCATGGAGTTTTTGAAACTTTACAATCATTATAACTTCCGTTCAGATTGTAACATGTAATGAAATGTAAAATCAAATGACAAATGTTTTTCTTTATATTCCCGAGGATCGAATTCGCAACCTTCATACCTGTAGCCCAGTGAGTGTACCACAAGGCTACAGAGGTGTTGACAAGCTGCACTGCTTTTTAGAATGTCCTTTTCAAGATCCCTACGCCAGCAACAGGCTGTACAATGAATGAGCGTCGGTCAAAGCAAAACGTGTAATTATCTCAGCCTACGAGACGCACGTGCAGATTTCGTGCCATTGCGAGACGCACGTGCAGATTTCGCACCATTGCGAAACCCACGTGCTGAGGTCACTGGTTTCATTGAACCGAGTTCAGGACTGCAGGCGATATTTCATCTCCGATACAGGTTATACATTTGAGAGTTTTTATTACAGTTATTTCATATTGTCTATGCGATGAGTCGGTTTAGAAGTTTGACAAACCATGTCTCCTCGAGATTACTAGAGATTGTAAACCCTCACGTGAGGGACGTTTGCGAATGTGAGGGTTTACAATCTCTAGTAATCCCTCGGAGACATGGTTTCTCCTACACATACATACTTACTTTTTTATGTCAATTGTATGAATGGCTGGTGCTACCGGTACCATTAATTCTTACCGTTTTCGCGAACACCTGGTGTCATCACTTGTTTCAGTGGTCCATTCATATAATTCCCACAGATATATACCCCTTAAGTGAATTTGTTTCTGCAGAAAATTTAGGCTAGTTATTGTCTTGCATTCATTATGTATATTTAATGAACGTTTTCTCTCTCGTTTCAGTCAACAAAGGGTTAATTCATTCATCAGCAAACATGATATTGATGAAGAATATGGCAGAAATGTTCGCCCTCTAGATAATGAACATTCATCACAACGTAACAGTAAACTTGTGTTACTCTCTGAACTCCCCGAGGAACATTACTTCAGTATCTGTCACCAATCAACGGGGAGACACGTCATTGACCAATCAGCGTCTGTACTACCGACAAAACATACGGGAACTCATGACATAATATTGAAGGCGCAATGACCATAAATGACTGTAGAATGAATTTCAGGCTTGTAGATCAATATCTCGTGTGTCAGCCATGCACGACACCTTGATGGCACACTGTTCATTAACTTGTGTGGTGGTCCTTGGCAACGACAGGACGCATATTATCGCTGGCCAGTCAAATGTCCATTCACAGTAACCAAATTAGTTCGACTGTCGTGTGTGATACCGCCCACACCATGACATTTCCGGCCCCATACCGATCGTGGTCAAGAATTGCTGCCCTGGCATAACTCTCGCCGCTACGTCGACAACATCGTTTTCTGCCATCTGTGAACAGAGGTGAAACCTTGATTCGTCTGTAAACATGGTATAACGCCATTGGCGAAGAGCCCATCTTGGTGTTGCCATGCCCACCACAACCTTTGCCCCTGTGGTAAGTTATTAGGGTCACCCTACCCTACTTGTAACGGTAGGCGTTGGAATACGCCTTGCTTTTATTGTACGGAATTCTCTATAGATAACAGGAGCAGATCTGAATCTGCAATTAATATGAGACGATCTTGTCGAGGCGTCCTTTTTGTAGGTAGGCCTGCCACGCCCTAGTGTCACTGCAACCCAACCCCGTACTTGTCAACAGGCGAGAAATAACTCTTTTTGATTTGCCAAATATTCGTGCAACTTGGAATATTGATGTCTCCCCGTCTGTTCATTGAGATACTATCTTGACATTTTAAGCGTGTGCTCAACTCAATTGCATTTGTGATTTTGAATTCCCCTGAAGGTGCACAGACTTTGATTTCAGTGTGTACCTGTAACACGTGCAGAGTTGCGTCCCTTGGGCACAGAAACCTATGATTGTTGGTTCGAATCCCGGTTCGCCCCAATTATGTTTCTAGGTTTGTCAGCACCATACCCGTGCTCGTGGGTTTCATCGAAGTGGTAAATGTCTGAAGACCTGCATCACTTCGGGCTTTCCTCCCACATTAAGCGGACACGCCGTGATCTAACTGGAATAATGTCAAAAGCGGCGTTAAACCCAACTCACTCACTCACTCATAGTGATTAGATATGCGTTCAGAGGCAGCTGCTTTCACATTATTAGTTCCCCTATTTTTTATTGGTAGTATAGTATGTTCACAGCTATAGAACGTCCAACAACTGATGTTTCTTCATGACCATATTGTTGTTTAATTATTCGTCAAATGATTCCTCGACAGAAACAGTTTACGTTTCTGAAGCAAAGTTTGGATGTCAAAATGTCCAGAGCTGACTGAGTTACACCTACACCGACGCTTCTGCACAGAACGAGGCAGCACATTTGATAATGGTGAACAGGAATAGAAGCATAATGTGTTCCCAAACATGCTGGACAAAAGTAATGTGTCCGCATATTTAAAAGAAAGAAACTCGTTCACTCGAAATTATGCATAGCGTTACGTGTTGAATTCCAAATGGAATCGGGGCACGAGTGGCCAAGTCGTCTAAGGGGCCGCGATTCGCTGTGCAGAGTTGCGTCCCTTTGGCACGCCAGAAAGCTATGATTGTGGGTTCGAATCCTGGTTCGCCCCGGTTATGTTTCTAGGTTTGTCAGCACCATACCCGTGCTCGTGGGTTTCACCGAAGTGGTAAACATCTGAGACCTGCATCACTTCGGGCTTTCAACGTTATGAACCTCTACTCAATCTCAACAGAAACAATGTGATACAATTAAACATTTTTTAGCTCAAATTTAGCTAAATTACCCTGCCATATGACAATATACTGAAAGTAAATGTGTTCGGGGCCCAAAATTATGTTTCGCTCCCCCTAGAAAAAAAGAGAATTCGTATGTCTTAAAGAACTTACCCCCACTCGAATATTAAGTGATGGGTTCCTAAGGGTATATCATCACCAGAACATGACGTCTGTGCCAGTTTGTAGGCTCGATGTAAACCTATGACGTCACTGTTGGAAACTAGACCAGCATGTATTTGGTTACCCAGGTTGTAGGTGCAGAGTTCATTGTTAACGTAGACCATTTGTGTTGAACATGTTTGTTTCCTTATTAAACCAGCTGTTGTTTTACACCTTTGTTTTCTTTCTGTTCATATGGACCGCCTCCGTGGTCTTGTGGTAGAGCGTCCGCCCGGAGAGCGGAATGTCCGGGGTTCGATCCCCGGTCGCGTCATACCAAAAGACGTTAAAAGATGGTACTTGTTGTTACCCTGTCTGGCGCTCGGCATTAAGGGGCTAAAAATAGGACCGGTCGGCTCGGAGTCAGTATACTGTGTCTGAGTGGGGTATTCATGTTAAACTGCAGCATGGTATCTCAGTGAGCTAGCGCAACGAAATCGACATCCGGTCCATAAACAACATGGTGAGCAGATTTCGGTTGATTGCAGGATTTGCAGGGCATGTGTACCGTCAACATGGCGTCGACAGAGATTTTGACGAAAAATCATGTTTTTAACCAAAGTGTGCAAGTGTTTTGATACACTTCGCAGGGAAGACCTGTTTTATTACAATAAACAAAACACAAAAATGTCTGTCAACTTCGATTGGAGCCATTCCTGTTTGCATCAGTAAGTGAGTGAGTTTGATTTTTCGCCGCTTTTAGCAATATTCCAGCAATATCACGGCGGGGGACACCAGAAATGGGCTTCACACATTGTACCCATGTCGGGAATCGAACCCGGGTCTCCGGCGTGTTGTTACCCTGTCTGGCGCTCGGCATTAAGGGGCTAAAACAAGGACCGGTCGGCTCGGAGTCAGTATACTGTGTCTGAGTGGGGTATTCATGTTCAACTGCGGCATGGTATCTCAGTGAGCTAGCACTATAAATCGGCACCGGACTAGTACAAGCAGCCACACAAACACACACACGTACATGCACGTCGCTATATAAGTGCAATAATCTTGGACGCGACGTTAAACCCCATTTCACCTCACCTCACCTCTGTTCATATGTCTCCTCTGAGAAGAGTACATCCATTTCACATCAATACAAGGAGTAAGTGTCCCTTATCTACGAATACATGTGTGGCTTTTATCAACGGCCTGTTTATTCGAGTGCAGGACAGGCAAACCAATAACTAAAGTGAGAGAGTGAGTTGGGTTTAACGCTGCTTTTAACAGTATTCCAGTCGTATCACTGCGTGTCAGCTTAATGTGAGAGGAAATGTGGATTTCAGACGTTTACCACTACGGTGAAACCCACGAGCACGGGTATGGTGCTGACAAACTTAGAAACATAATCGGGCCGAACTGGGATTCGAAACCACAATCATAGGTTCCTGGTGTGCCCACGGTAAGCAACTCGCTAGAGTTGGGACGCCTCACACTTCTAGGCCGCCCGTGCCCCAACTAGTGAGATACGATACACGATTACACGATCTGAAATCAGTCAGATCTTCCAGTCTCTACCTAACGGCCTCTCACGACAAGCACCAGAGTGCTGGGGTTATATCTTAACCATCGTCTCCACAGAACATACCCTAGTTCGAATCCCAGATATGACCTGATTATGACCAAGACCTTCAATGATACGCGTATCTATCATTCCACACAACTGTTTAAATGCAACCAACCATTCCTTTCATTTCTGAATTTATTTGGCTTGATATTTACAAAAAAACATATATGTACATCACAAATTACAAATATCACAACTAGATACATTAAATATACAGAAAACTAAAATAAATAAACTACTGACTTGGAAGATACTGTTTTCACTACATGTGAATATGTTGACAGTATAACTCCTAAAAGAAATATGTATACAATTCTTAATATCACAGAATCAATGTATGTACACACACCAGGTGTTTTGTTCATTTCCTTGTATGCCTCTCAAAAATAATTAAGGACTTCCCAATTGTTTCAGACTACTCTAGATAATCTGTCATGGCATGACAATCCCTAACTTCCCTCGAGTAGTGTATATCCACAGGGATCTTGCAGCTCCGTGGTCCAAGCATTTCCAAAAGAAGCATGTTTTCATTTTACAATTTCTGACTGTGTTCCTGCAGTACAGCTATAAGCCATTTAGGAGCCCACACATCTACATCCACGTCACATTACTCAAGCACACAATCACTGATGGAACCAAACTCAACACTGTGCAAGACAGGCTAACAGTGTAACCACAGAGCTACTGACTTGCCTATACACTAGAACTCAGTCTCTTCATCACACTTCACACCATTCATATGGAACAAGAGTTTGCCACTAATCTGGCTATATCCCCCGCCCTTGTTGCAGAATTTATGACATAATTAAAACTAAACAAACCCTAACCTTTTTTAACCGAGGTGGAACTTGTCATTAATATTGTAAAAAAAAGAAGAGTTTTGAATCTAAGTCCATCTTGTTGCCATGGAAACATAAAAAATAAAGATTTCTAAAATTTCTTAATAGCAAAAGGCACCAGTTCAGCATGTACCTGACAGGCCTGCAAAGTTTGATGAAATAATATTGAACGGTTTATGAGTTATGCTCCGGAAACGAAACGGACCGACGGAGCCTGTTTCTATATCCCCGCCAACTTTGTTGGGCGGGGGATAATAAATATTTGTTTCCCATCAGATCCAATCTAGCTAGTTCTCATCTGAGGAGGCAGCTGAAACTTGAGCTTCGAAGATAACCATCCAATACATACTGCAAACTCTCATTAGGAAATGAAAACCTTCAGGTAACAGAAAAGGTTATCCTTTTGATATTTTTCATAAATTAAATGAGACTGCAGCTCTTTGAAAACTGTACTCCAGTTGCCTATTGATACAAATGTTGAAGCATGCAATATATATATCAGCCATGGGGCTCACATGTTGCCAAAATACCAAATTTCTTAAACTGATACATATGTTTTATAACAATTCTTCAGTCAGCAAATTTTGTTTCAAACTGTCCAGACTGCCCTTTTCCTACATATGTTAGATGTCCACCTCCAGATAGTGCTCAGCTTATCTCAAGGGTTGCCCATGACTTGTGAAGCTCTACGACCTCGCTGAGCTCAACGTCACAAACTGTCCAGACTGCCCTTTTCCTACATATGTTAGATGTCTACCTCCGGAGGCTGCCCGGTTTGTGTTAAGGCTTGTCCAAGCTCTACGACCTCGTTGAGCTCAACGTCACAAACTGTCCAGACTGCCCTTTTCCTACATATGTTAGATGTCCACCTCCGGAGGCTGCCCGGTTTGTGTTAAGGCTTGTCCAAGCTCTACGACCTCGTTGAGCTCAACGTCACAAACTGTCCAGACTGCCTGGTTCCTTGGGTTGTTGGAGTGTCCACCTCGAAGATAGTGCTCAGCTCATGTCCGATGTAGTCTGTGGCTACCTCAGCACCCTTCACCCCATCATTCTCATCAGGGGACACATCAGGGACCCCTGTCAGCAGATTGGACCATGTAATCTTGTCATTGGTAGATTCCGATCCCGTCATGCTGACCTTACTCTCTGGGGATAAGGACTCCTCTTCAAGGGTCAAGGATCCTGCATCAAATAATCGGTCTGGTACTGCCACAGGAGAAGATCTACTTCCAGACACCAAAGATTCCTCTTCCAGTTCCATTGAAAACAGCCTAGACTCTGTCAATGGCTTCTCTGTCGGTGAAGAAAGGCTGTCTAACTTTGCTCCAAGAGATGCGCCTGCACTAGGTGTAGAGTCCATGAGATTGAAATATTCAAATGATTTTGGAAAATCAGAGGAAATTGAAAATTCCTTTGAAGCTGATGGAAGGACTTTGTCTGTGGATGCTGAACCATTCAGGATTGATGGTGCTGAGTCTCTTTGGGAATCAACAAAGGCTGCTCTTGGAGCAGGACGGATGTTTCCATCCGTTGGCAAGGAGGCATAGGATGAGTCAGGGCCGCTAAAAGATGACTTCCATGTTCTTGACATATCCTGGGAATAGCCAGAAGTGTCAAGCTTAGACTTCAGGTTTGTCTTGGAATCCTGTATCCTCTGTTGCCCAAGCTGGTATCTCTCCAGAATCTCCTGTTTCTGTCTCTGCACTTCTTCCAGCTGTTTCTTCAGCTCCTGTTGGCGCCTGTCGAACACGTTCCCGGTTTCCCTGGCTCTTGATATCAAGGACATGCCTTCTGTTGATCCATCCGACCTCACAGACTTGCTGAGGTTTGGACTTCCACGTTCGGAAGAAGACGTTAGAGTCATGTCCCCTTCATCAAGGTCAGATGGTGCTAGAAGCGATATGTCCCTCCCTGGAGTTCTGGTCAGAGATTCATCCGGATCCTCAAATAACAAGGACTTCTTCACCCTCTCAAGTTTTGATTTTGACGTATTCGCCGACGTTTGGGATGTTGACAAGTGCCTGCTATTATCAATGAAATCATGTCTCGACATATCACGTACAAGAATGTCGCCTATGTCAAGACTTCTTGGTCGAAAGGGATCACGAATATCAGCTAAAATTCTGTCGGCAAGAGAGTCATGGGAGCCTCCATCATGAGGCCTGGTTTCCACTGAACTTGATGCAAGAGTAGATGACCCTTTCAAAGTGTCAGTCCTTCCCATTGTCAATGGATACTTTTTGTATAGCTCCTCTCGTTGCCTTTCAATATTAGCTCTGGTTTCCTCCAGAAAGTTCCTTCTCTCAGCATTCCCCATGAGAATTTTCTTCTGGTATTCCTTCACCTTGCTATCCAAATCCGAATTTGTGCTGGTGCCAAGAGTGGAGGAGAACCCTGACCGGAGACCAGACTGCGACAGGGACAGGTCTCTCTGACTGGATGCAATGATCTTTTGTTGATATTCTCTCACTTTCCTCACATGGTCTGCCTGCTGAGCCAGACCGAGGGAGTGAGAGGCCATGTCTCGGGCACTAATACTTGACCCCTGAGTCATGCCAGCAGCACCACCAGACCTCAATTCTTGATACCCCCGGAACGTAGTACCAGGAAAACCGGAGTAGTATCCACTCTCTCCTCCACCCTCTCTCTTTCCGTCAACCTGAACAGGCACAGCATGGAAAATACCACTGGAGACGGCATGGCCTACAGATCCGAACCTATCTGACGCCAAGGTCTCAGCTCTGTGATCTCTCCGACCAGGATCTGGGAGATGTTGTGCGCCAGAAGTGACCTGGTTTGTGGTCGTGTTGACTAGCCTATATTGAGACATTGGTTGTCCAGCATGAAACTGGACTTGTGTGGGGGGGATACTTGATGGCTGTAGCCCTGGGGGGACCTCAGTGTTCTCATTAATCCCTGAGATCTGTTTGAACTTGCTGATCAACCCATCCAGCTCCATCTGTTTTTCTCTGCAACAGAAAAAGGATGTTTGTACTTGTAGTGAGAGGGTGTGTTTTGTTTGTTTGTTCATTTATTGTTTAACACCGCACTCAGCAATATTCCGGCTATATGACGGCAGCCTATAAATTATCGAGTCTGGACAGACAATCCAGTGATTGACATCATGAGCATTGATCCACGCAATTGGGATATGACATAGGAATAGCATCGAGCTTCATTTTTGTTATAGGTTCGTCAAAACGTATTTGGAAACGTCTTCCACATGTCTACTATGAAGCCTTTTGAAATCTTTACTGAAGCCTCGAGTGACCCTGATCAAACAACTTTTGAGCAAGAATCCTTTGACACTTTTTGAAATCTTCGTTTGTTTAGTTTTGTTTGTTGTTTAACGCCGCACTAAGCAATATTCTAGCTTTATGACGGCGGTCTGTAAATAATCGAGTCTGGACAGATAATCCAGTGATTTATATCATGAGCATCGATCCACGTATTTGGAATATGATGACATGCATCAACCAAGTCAGCGCGCCTGACCACCCGATCCCGTAAGTCGCCTCCTACGACAAGCAGTTGCCTGTTACAGCAAGCATGGGTTGCTGAAGAACTATTGGTGCAACACTTTCAACAACGACGTGTCAACTCAATGTTGGAGGAAAGTCAACTCAATGTTGGAGGAAAGCCCCAAGAGATTAAGTAAGTGAGTGAGTATAGTTTTACGCCACCTTAAGCAATATTCCAGCAATAAAATGGCAGGGGACACCAGGACTCAGCTTGAGATCAGCATTAAGATCAGTGGCTGTGGCGTTTATGTTTGGTATTGACATGCATTAATGAGACACAGTTATCAGAGCTCCAGATAAGCTGCGTATCTGCGTAAAATACGCATCAGAAATGCAGAAATACGCAGTAAAATATAATCCAAGCGTATCAAATACGCAACGAACATTACAGATACGCTACAAAAATAAAACTTGTGCGTATCATCAAAATATTGTGAAGTAACCCTGCATATTCGATTAGCAAATCAGCAACTTATTTTGAAATTATAAACGGGCATTCTGTCAACCTTGCCCAACTCCACGAGGACAGTTACATCATGATCATTTGCCATCACACTTTCTTGTGGAAGTTTCATGGTATTTTTGAGTCCTATAAAGCTCTCAAACACACACGACAACAGTTTGCAGGGACTAGATGAATAGTGTTTTTAAATATTGAACTTAAATACCCACATGTGTAAAAACTAGTGGGTAGCAGAAATTTGAATACCCAGATAGAATTACTGATACCCAATGATTTTAAAATGCATGGGTAAAATACCCACAACACCAAAAGCGTATCTGGAGCACTGGTTATGTTTCCTGCACAACATATAAAACTTTCTGAAAGTTTCCGTATCTCAGGACCGGAAGTGATGATGAAGAATATTACCATGACAGCAGTGTGTGTATACATATTTGATGCCATAGGGAACATTCTCAAGGTATATGTATCATTATATTTAAAATTGTTAACATTGATTTAAACAAGGGGTTGAGCACATGGGCAATGACCAAAGCTATTGCTGCAGTAAGGTGGCGAGGCTGAAATGGGGTTTAACGTCGCGTCCAAGATTATTGCACTTACATAGCGACGTGCATGTACGTGTGTGTGTTTGTGTGGCTGCTTGTACTAGTCCAGACTGATGCCGATTTATAGTGCTAGCTCACTGAGATACCATGCCGCAGTTTAACATGAATACCCCACTCAGACACAGTATACTGACTCCGAGCAGACCAGTCCTTCTTTTAGCCCCTTAATTCCGAGCGCCAGACAGGGTAACAACAAGTACCATCATTCAACATCTTTTGGTATGACGCGGTCGGGGATCGAACCCCGGACCTTCCGCTCTCCGGGCGGACGCTCTACCACTAGACCACGGAGGTGGTCCCTGCTGCAATAAGTGGTCACACACTGTAACCACCCCATCATGGACATGGGCAGGAATCGGACATTCTGGGACGGCAGTCTGCACACTGCATCAGATACAAGACTAACATCGGCCCTGGAAACCCCATGTGGACGGTACATGATTTATGAGTTGTTTTACCACCGCAGTCAACAATATCCCACCTACCAGGAATCAATGTCGCTATATCCAAGCTGTACCAGTGCAGGTGAAACATTGCTAGTGCAATAACTTCTATTGCCAGGATGCACCCAATGCAGGCAATATTTCCTACCACAGCAGTTATATTTGATAAAAGTGGAACACTGAATTCTTTTAGAACACAGTAAATCTTTTAGAATCCAGGGAAGAAAAGTCCATGAAGATAGTGACAGGTCTGAATAGAGCAAACTTGCAGAACTAATTCATAACAATTACCACAAAAAGGTTACAATCTTTGAAACTTCTTTTTGAGGTTGTTTACTGGATAACAAGATGTGAAAAACCATATACGGACTTCCTCAAAATACTGGAGCACATTCTCAAGTTTATTTTCTCTTTGAATTTATTTAATATTCAATATAACTGAAAACACAGAGTTTCAATTTATGATAAAAGGGTGCTGCCAGCATTTAGTGGTGCAATCTGATTTAATTACTTGGTTGTACCTTGTGCATGTGGTCAAACAGAATGAAATCGTAGCCTGGCTACATCACGGCTGCCTGTACACAACCTGACCTGAGGCCGCACCTGTTGGGGAATCAGGAAAAGGCTACAGGTCCCTAGCAACTAGTGATTGTCGAATGGGGTGGACCGCCTCCGTGGTCTAGTGGTAGAGCGTCCGCCCGGAGAGCGGAAGGTTCGGGGTTCGATCCCCTGCCGAGTCATAGCAAAAGACGTTAAAAGATGGTACTTGTTGTTACCCTGCCTAGCGCTCGGCATTAAGGGGCTAAAACAAGGACTGGTCGGCTCGGAGTCAGTATACTTCAGGGGGCTTAATACCACTTTGTGCCATACAGGGGGCTTAATACCAGCATGTGTTATACTGGGGGGTCAATACCAGAATGAGTTGGATCCCCGGCCGAGTCATACCAAAAGACGTTAAAAGATGGTACTTGATGTTACCCTGCCTAGCGCTCGGCAGTAAGGGGCTTAAACAAGGACTGGTCGGCTCGGAGTCAGTATACTGTGTCTGAGTGGGGTATTCATGTTCAACTGTGGCATGGTATCTCAGTGAGTTAGCGCTATAAATCGGCATCAGTCCGGACTAGTACAAGCAGCCACACAAACACACACACGTACATGCACGTCGCTATATATAAGTGCAATAATCTTGGACGCAACGTTAAATCCCATTTCACCTCACCTCACCTCGAATGGGGTGACTAAATGGATCGGGTGGTTATACTCGGTGACTTGTGTGTCTTTGTACCCTGATAATGTGTATCATTGCTGACAATAATGATCACTGGTTTGTATGGTCCAGACTAGATGACTTACAGACTGATATCATAAAGCTGGAATATTGCTGAGGGTGCAGTTAAACAACAAACAAACAAACACAGTACCTTAAGACGCAGTCAGCAATGTTCCAGCAAAACCACAATGGCCTGTAAACACTCCGAAGGGCCACACAAGCCTGTGACTATATGATGAGGAAAGTCCCATGCTATAGGAAACAATGACACGCAGTCAGCAGGTCACAGAGTGTAACCTACCGATTCTAACACAGGTTGCTCACTAACTATATGTATCATAAGCTGTCAACCCCACGTGGGGCCAGGTTCTCACAGGCCAGGAGACACTGTGGGGATGGTACTGAAGGCTACGCAACTTACTCCAACTTGATGATCTTGTCTTGCCAGGCCCTTCTCTCAATGTCTGTCTGTGCTGGGGGACCTGTGTCTGTCTGGAAGGGAGAATACCAGAATGTGTTATACAGGGGGGTCAATACCAGAATGTGTTATACAGGGGGTCAATACCAGCATGTGTTATACAGGGGAATAAATAACAGCATGTGTTATACAGGGGGGTCAATACCAGCATGTGTTATACAGGGGGCTTAATACCAGCATGTATTACACAGAGGGCTTAATACCAGCATGTGTAATACAGGTGGCTAAATACCAACATGTGTTATACAGGGGAGTCAATACCAGCATGTGTTATACAAGGAGTCAATACCAGCAAGTGTTATACAGGGGAGTCAATACCAGAATGTGTTATACAGGGGAGTCAATACCAGCATGTGTTATACAAGGAGTCAATACCAGCAAGTGTTACACAGGGGGCTCAATACCAGAATGTGTTATACAGGGGACTCAATACCAGCATGTGTTATACAGGGGGCTTAATACCAGCATGTGTTATACAGGGGGCATGTGCTCTTCTCAAGGTGTATTGAAGACTTAAAAACACATGGCTCGTGTTCCGCTATATTCACTTGCTCTGACAGATTGAACAACAAAAGTGTCTCCCCCCCTATTATCCTTGAGATACAAAGTATCATGATTATCATGTCTTTACCTGAGTGTCTGGAGATTGATCCCGCAGTGGTCTGACCTCGATGTGGACTTGTCGGGGAACATCACTCCTTGTGGCCGGACTGTGACCTTGGACAGTTGTGGACGGCAGAGAGCAGGTCTCTAGGGCCGAGTACTCCGATAGTGGGGACAAACCTGCAAGAGTGAGTGAGTGAGTGAGTGAGGGTGTGAGTGAGTGAGTGACTGTGTGAGTGAGTGAGTGTAAGTAAGTAAGTGAGTGAGTGTAAGTGAGGGTGGGTTGGTGAGAAAGTGTGAGTGAGTGAGTGAGTGTTTGTTTGTTTGTCTGTTGTTTTACGCCGCACTCAGCAATATTCCAGCTACATCACGGCGGTCTATATTAAATCAAGTCTTGACCAGACAACCCAGTAATTGACATCATGAGTATTAATCCATGCAACTGGGATTTGATGACAAGCATCAACTAAGTCAGTGAGCCTGACCACCTGATCCCGTTAGTCGCCTCTTACGACAAGCATAGTCGCCTTATACAGCAAGAATGGGTTTCTGAAAACCTATTCCACCCCGGGTCTTCACGGGTCGTGTGAGTGAGTGAGCAAGCGTGCGTAAGTGAGTGAGTGAGTGAGAGTGAGTGAGTGAGTGTGAGAGTGAGTGAGTGAGTGAGTGAGTGAGTGAGTGAGTGAGTGAGTGAGCGAGCGAGTGAGTGTGAGGGATGGAGTGTGGGTATCTTGGTAACATATTGAGGGGCACACATAATATCCACATGAGGAATTAAACTCGGGTCTTTGACATGACAAGCCAACGTTTTAACCAGTAGGCCACACACAGCCCAGTAACAAGGCTGTGTGACTTTGCCTGACTCACCATTGACCAGTTGACCTGCAGGCAGGGGAATCCCGGGCTTGACCGTCTCACCCACCACCTGACTCGTCTCGATGGCGGAGCGGCTGGCATGTTCCTCCTTCTGTTCTTTAATACGGTTGAACAACTTCATCAGCGCACCGTCTGTAACACACACTAGGACTGAACAAGCATGAAGTACTCATATCCCCTGCCAATATCACATCTCCAGTTGAGTGGAAGGCCAGAAACATTTACGCTTTTCAAGATCTGTTGTTGCCATGGAAACTCGAAAAAAAATAATTGTAAATCCCAAACTATCAAAAGGCACCAGTTCACCACAAGACCCATGTGTGTGCCAAGTTTGGTTAGGACATCCCTCATGCTTTTTCAGTTCTGCTCTGATGGACGGACGGACAGACAGCATTCCTATAAAAGGGAATATGGAAAAATCCACATGAACCAAATCTCTACACGATTCTGGATTACTCAGGTAGTCATACCTCCATGAAACCCCATTAAATACCTTCTAAAGAAACACTTTTAGTGCCGCTGAACAAAGATCTGAGCATATCCCATTACGGGTCACGACAGAATGATCTTTCGCAAACTTTGACCGACCACTGAAACGACTAACAAGAAGTCAACATCAGCCAATTAGAAAGCAGCTTTCTCGAGCTTTACGGCACTCGTTTCAACCTGGAAACTTCCATTTCAGACTACGCTTGGAAAAATGTTGACAATTCTCGAATAATATTTTGAAAACTGAACAAACAAACATTCCGGAATGTCTAATATATTGTTGAGATTGTATAGCAGTGCTTCCTCCGTTCAAATGTTTATCCCACGGAAGCGACAGATAGACGATAATTTTCACATAATCAGTCATACAGGCTGATTCTGTCGTTTCCAAGGTTGCATGATTAGAAAACACATTCTGAATGTCTCTTTCATCATCTTGTAAGCGATGCTTTGATTGGTTGGATGAAAGGTTGTTGACCCGTAATGGGATCTTTGTTTAGCGATTGAAAGATAGGGTCTGATTTTAATGAGATTGATTGAGAATGGAAACATAAGTTACATTGCGAGTCTTGGGGGCACAAAAACATATGGTTGTTCAAATATATGAAAACTGTACATTGCATGCTGCATAGAGCTGACATTTCTGTTCTGGTTCACAGTGTCACAGTTGTGTTTCTTCTTGAAATCCTCATCTAGAGGTGACGTGAAATTGTATTTAACGTCGTGTCCAGTTATATTGCGACATGTGTGTGTGTGTGTGTGTGTGTGTGTGTGTGTGTGTGCGTGTGCGTGCGTACGTGCGTGTGGCTGCTTGTACAAGTCCGAACTGATGCCGATTCATAGTGCTAGCTCATTGAGATACCATGCCGCAGTTTAACATGAATACCCCACTCAAACACAGTATACTAACTCCGAGCCGACCAGTCCTTGTTTTAGCCCCTTAATGCCAGCGCCAGACAGGGTGACAACAAATCTTTTGGTATGACTGGGTCACAGGATCGAACTCGTCTTAAAGTCAGTTAACTCCCTTGCCTCAGGTAGATGCAAGCTCCTTTCCAGCGCGTGACACCTTCGTTACACTCTCGGTAACATCGCTGCCACCAGTGTGGGCGCTGCGATTACAAGAATCTTGAAATTTGCCCTCTTAACCCCAAATGTAGCAACGTTGATACTTTTATTTATATCTTTGGGAATGCCATGATATTTCATTTTGAAAAGGTTTACGACTGACCATGTTTTCCAGATGAATTTACATTGTTGTTTTAATAATCAGATTGGTTCGAGATTGCAGACTAACGGAAAATAAACCAACTTCTCCCTTACATTCTTACTATATCAATAACACGATAGTTTTAATGACACAGAAATTCAAATTGACAAACGAAGAAAGTAATTTAGCAGCGATAAGTGTATTCAGCGTCATGACAGTCGTCACTTGTTTGTAAACATAACGGTCATTCGGTTGCGAATTCAACTCCAAGCATGGTTGTGGCCATCTATTCACAGCGGGGAGTTTTGACTGGTGGCAGCGATAGTATAGAGAGCTCCGCGAACAGTCTATCGCTGTGAGGAGCTTGAGGCAGATGTTATGACCAGTTACGCCAACATGTCAGGCTGGCAATTCTGCATTGTGTGATTTACATGCACTTACCGTTACACTAAACGTGCAGCGAACTTTATGATGATGCGAGCGGTGCCTGAGAACCAAGACTATTATTTTTTTTAGCTTCAGATTGTTGTAACTCCCATACTTCATTATTTGCTGAGATTGTCATGGTGCCATGATTGCTTTGTGGAATGAGACCTCGAAGCTCATTAGCTTTTAAGTTCACAGTATTCTCAACCTCTCTCATCATAGGGGCACGGGTGGCCCAGTCATCTAAGGCGCCGCGATTCGCTGTGCAGAGTTGCGTCCCTTGGGCACGCCAGAAACCTATGATTGTGGGTTCGAATCCCGGTTCGCCCCCATTATGTTTCTAGGTTTGTCAGCACCATACCCGTGCTCGTGGGCCATTAACCTGACACGCCGCGATATAACTGGAATACTGTTAAAAGCGGCGTTAAACCCAACTCGCTCACTCACTCACTCTCATCATATTTCATTACCATTTTTCTTGAGTTTGGCTGTCTGGTCTGAGATTGTAACATTGGTGACATCTTTGAGAGCTGTGACATCCATGGATGGTTGCCGTAGTGACACATTGTTTGGTGGGTGGGATGGGTCATGTGACTCGGAACTGGATGGGGTGTCGGGAGGTGTCTGGGTGTCAAGCGACATCATCACTGGAGGATCTGAAACCAACAAAACTCGGATGAAGCCCTTCAGAGAAACCTGAGTTCAATGACCCCTAAAAAAATACTGAGCATCCTTAAACATCTGCAGCATATCTGTTAACATGAGACGGTCAGGTAGCCTAGTGGTTTAAGCGGTCGCTTGTCACACTGAAGACCCAGGTTCGATTCCCAACATAGGCACAATGTGTGAAGCCCATTTCTGGTGTCCAACGCCGTGACATTGCTGGAATATTGCTAAAAGCGGCGTAAAACAATACTCACTCACTCACTCACTCACTCACTATGTTAACACATAGGAGCAATAGCTCGATGTTTGTTAACATAGCACCCCAAAGGGAAACTAAATCGTTCTTGTCATTTCAACATTTTCAGTAACTGTGAAGATCCGGGGTAGAGTAGGTCTTCAGCAACCCATGCTTGACGTAAAGGGCAACTATGCTTGTCATAAGAGGCGACTAACGGGATCGGATGGTCAGGCTTGCTGACTTGGTATATGCATGTCAATTGCGTGTATGGATGCTCACGATGTCAATCACTGGATTGTCTGGTCCAGACTCGATTATTTACAGACCACGGTCATATAGCTGGAATATTGCCGAGTGCGGCGTTAAACAACAAACCAACAAACAAACGTCATTTCAAGACTGACTATGCATACAACTCACGCTGGTCGGCCAAGTACATGTCCTCAAAGGCTTTCTCCATGTTCATCTGTTTGTTCTCCTTATCCTCTTGGCGCCGGTCTGGCGGCAGAAACACCTGCTTCTGCAACAAGAATACAACATACACCACTGTACCGCAACATTCCATGTTTACCAAATCAATTGTCAAAGCTAGAGAATTACCAGCCTAGATTTTCTGACATTAAAGAGTTAATGACATTATTGCTGGCAGCCAAAGCAATATGTTTGGAGTTGACACATGTCATCAGGAGATAATTTAAAATGAAAGCTATGACTTATCTAGAACTGCTCAGGGCTTCATATTTAGCTGCAAGTCTCCAGCGAAAGTCTGCAAATCTTTCCACATTAAGAATTTCCAATTTCATGTGTATACAAATTAGTCAAATCTAAATATTTTTTACACTTGTATAGAAAAGAAACAAGTCGGATAAAAAAGGCCTTGAATTGCCGTCTTGTCCCCCTTCTATAGATTCCGCAAGCCTTCCAGTGAGTGAGTGAGTGAGTTTGGTTTAACGCCGCTTTTAACACTCTTCCAGTTATATCTCGGCTTGTCAGCTTAATTAGCGAGGAAAGCCCGAAGTGATGCAGGTTTTAGACGTTTACCACTTCGGTGAAACCCACGAGCACTGGTATGGTGCTGACAAACCTAGAAATATAATCGGGGCGAACCGGGATTCAAATTCCCACAATCATAGGTTTCTGGCGTGCCCACTGGATGCAACTCTGCACAGTGAATTGCGGCGCCTTAAAGTGAGTGAGTGAGTATGTTTTACGCCGCTTTAAGCAATATTCCAGCAATATCACGGCGGGGGACACCAGAAATGGGCTTCACACATTGTACCCATGTCGGGAATCGAACCCGGGTCTTCGGCGTGATGAGCAAACGCTTTAACCACTAGGCTACCCGACCGCCCCACGGCGCCTTAGACGACTGGGCCACCCGTGTCCCCCGCAAGCCTTATAGATACTGTCCCATCCTGAAACGTCTTGAACGCTCAAGCCTGTCACGGTCATGTACACAACAAAGGCAGATAACTCTATGATACGACATCCCTTAATACTGTAAATCTAGAAATTTACGTGAGTGTGAATTAAATGAGAAAAATGTGTGTGGTTTTCGCTCGCATTAATTAACTTCGCAAAAATGTCTTCAAAATGACTACCAACAATTCACCGTTTATTGAGCAGCAGTTGTAACTAACATATAACAATGTCATGCAAAGAATAGGTATTACACAATGGGCATCCGGTGAGTTATCACTGCTGGGGTCAAGAGTTCTACCCACTCATGTCAAGCTTGTTGACACCTTCTCCGCATACCAATCAGTGAACTGTTTTATTGGCTTTGAACTTCCTTAATGCAGTCAACAGAGTAAACATATAAACTGTGTGTTGTTTTTAGGAAAACACTGTTTATTGTTATTACGGAAGTGCTTTACTCAGCGCTAATAAGCGGTGATATTTGCTGTTTGATTGTATTAAGGTAAGGACATGTATCATTCCACTGGGGACAGGGTGGGGGGAGTCGTATTGATTTTGCGTCGCATTTTTGGCTAGGGGTCATCAGTCGTATTTATTTGGATACGCATTAATTTCAAGATTTACAGTATTTGTCATCAGTGTTTCAGTCACTTGATGCAACTGACAATTACTGAATACACCAAACCTACTTAGCCTGTATTTACTTCAGGACAAGTATCACTTTGTGTGAATTTGGTGAGCAAAATCAGTCGTCAGCATGGTGAGGATTCTTTCGTTTGTTTGTTTCTTGTTTAACACCACTCAGCAATATGACAGCTATATGACAGCGGTCTGTCTGGACCAGACAATCCAGTGATTGATATCATGAGCATCCACCCACGCAATTGGGATCGATGACATGCATCAACCAGGTCAGTGAGCCTGTCCACCCGATCCCGTTAGTCACCTCTTACGACAAGCTTGGATTGCTGAAGACCTATTCTACCCCGGATCTTCACAGGTGCATGGTTAGGAGGAAATGGATCACAGTGATGAAGTCAAACAGCATCCTACTCATTTTGTAAAAGCTATTCATGTTGTCCCCTGATACCTACTGGCAGATCTGCTACATCCTCCTGTCTCCGTCGGCGGTCAGCTCGCTGTAAAAGGCTCAGGTCTTGAAGCATGTTACTGTACTCCTGAAACAGGACGATATCGTTTTTATCATATAACGCCATTGTTATGAACAAGATGGACCAATCTGATAAAATTGGTATTGTGTTCTGATAATTATGCAAATGAGGTCACAAAGCTCCTTATATGGATGGATGTCTTCTTTCTCAATAAACTGTTGACTGAAGTTCCTAAGAGTGAGTGAGTGAGTGAGTGAGTGAGTGAGTGAGTGAGTGGTTCTGGCGGGTGGGACTAAGAGTGAATGTGTGAGTGGGTCCTTGGGTGAATGAGTGAGTGAGTGAGTGAGCAATTGTAAGTGACTGTGTGAGTGACTTCGTGAGTGAGTGAGTGAGTGAGTGAGTGGTTTTGGTGGGTGGGACTGAGAGTGAGTGAGTGAGTGGGTCCTTGGGTGAGTGAGTGGTTTGGGGGGGTTGGACTGAGAGTGAGTGAGTGAGTGAGTGAGTGAGTGAGTGAGTGAGTGGTTTTGGTGGGTGGGACTGAGAGTGAATGTGTGAGTGGGTCCTTGGGTGAATGAGTGAGTGAGTGAGAGCAATTGTGAGTGACTGTGTGAGTGACTGTGTGAGTGAGTGAGTGGTTTTGGTGGGTGGGACTGAGAGTGATTGGGTCCTTGGGTGAATAAGTGAGTGAGTGAGTGAGCAATTGTGAGTGAGTGAGTGAGTGAGTGAGTGAGTGGTTTTGGTGGATGGGACTGAGAGTGAATGTGTGAGTGGGTCCTTGGGTGAATGAGTGAGTGAGTGAGAGCAATTGTGAGTGACTGTGTGAGTGAGTGAGTGAGTGGTTTTGGTGGGTGGGACTGAGAGTGAGTGGGTCCTTGGGTGAATAAGTGAGTGAGTGAGTGAGCAATTGTGAGTGAGTGAGTGAGTGAGTGAGTGAGTGAGTGAGTGAGTGGGTGAGCAATTGTGAGTGAGTGAGTGAGTGAGTGAGTGAGTGAGTGAGTGAATGGTTTTGACTGAGAGTGAGTAAGTCCTTGGGTGAATGAGTGAGTGAGTGGGTGGCAGTTGGTCCAGCAGTTTAAGTGAGCAACTGAAGAAATGAACAGAATGAAGACGAGATAATTTGGTATGAAAGCAAAAAGTGATGTCTCTTGTGCTTTTAACCTGCAATGGTCTTCAGTCTGGTTTTGTTTGAAAATACTTACATGTCGAAGGTGCTCTTTTCGAAGAGCCACGTTTCCACGGATACGAGCCCTGACCACCCTGTCCTGGTCGGTGTGTCGTTTTTCCTTCAGCTCAAGTTTGAGTCTGAAGTCCTCCTCTTCCGCAGCAAGACAAGCATCCTTCTGCAACATCATCAACAGAGGCCATCACACACACTTCAAAGCTCATTGTTAGTTTTTCCCCTGGTGAGCTATTAGTTGCCTCTTACGACAAGCATAGTCGTCTTTTACGACAAGCATAGTCGCCTTTTAAGTCAAGCATAGTCGCCATTTACGGCAAGCATAGTCGCCTTTTACGGCAAGCATAGTCGTCTTTTACGACAAGAATGGTCGCCTTTTACGACAAGCATGGTCGCCTTTTACGGCAAGCATGGTCGCTTGCTTCGCTGAAGACCTACTGTACCCCAGATCTTGCAATATTCCAGACATTTCATGGAAGCCTGTCTGGACCAGTGACTAAAAACGTCCTCGCCATTAGGGGACCGGTGCCACTGAATCAGCAAAGTCACAAATCACGCCCACTAACTTAACCACCTCCAACACTCATGAGGTGCTGAGAATCTAATCTGGGTCCCCACATGTTCACAACAAATGATGTAAAATGAGTTGACGTAAACAATTGAAAGAACTGAGGTGCCTGACAAACTAGAGTCAGGTTTAAACACAATTACAGTCACAAAATACAAGGCTTTTTAAGGATTACTCCCTAAACTTCAAGGCCTGCAAATTACTTTCAAGCCCATCCAATCAAAGCATTCCAGACTCCGGAGTAGGTTTTTACGCCGCTTTGAGCAATATTCCAGCAATATCACGGCGGGGGACACCAGAAGTGAGGAGCTCAGCTTAGGGATTAACAGTTGGTTATACACTTAAACTTTGTCGATGACAGAGCACACACGAGACCACAACGTGAGTTCACTATATCCATTTTTCGTATTATTTTCGATTATCAGAGAGAGAGGTAACTCTAGTGAGTGAGTGAGTTGGGTTTAACACCGCATTTAACATTATTCTAGTAATATCGCGGCGTGTCAGCTTAATGTGAGAGGAAGTTATGCAGGTCTTAGACGTTTACCACTTCGGTGAAACCTACGAGCACGGGTATGGTGCTGACAAACCTAGAAACATAATCAGGGCAAACCAGGATTTGAACCCACAATCATAGGTTTCTGGCGTGCCCAAGGGACGCAACTCTGCACAGCGAATCACGGCACCTTTGACGACTGGGCCACCCGTGCCCCCCTGAATACAGCGAACTTGCAGAACTAATTCATAACAATTACCACAAAAAGGTTACAATCACAACAGACACTTTGAAACTTCTTTTTGAGGTTGTTTACTGGATAACAAGATGTGAAAAGCCATATACAGACTTCCTCAAAATACTGGAGCACATTCGCAAGTTTATTTTCTCCTTGAATTCATTTAATATAACTGAAATACAGTGTTTCAACTCTGCACAGCGAATCGCTGCGCCTTAGACGACTGTTCCACCCGTGCCCCCTGAGGTAACTCCATGGTTACAAACAGCATGTAGATTGCATATTTCCGTTTTCTACCAAGTTTGTCAACTGATTACAAACTACGACAAGACAAGACACATCCATCCAGCCTACCTGTTCAAGAGGGCCGGCCTTGACTACTGCATAATCTGGTATGTGATAGTGTGTCGTAGAGAATGCATTCATGTCCGTCATCGGCACAGGTTTGGCTGGGAAAAGATGACAAAATACTTCTTGTTGAACAGTATCTGTATGACATCATCACCTATACAAACTCAGCATCCCACAAATCTGGAAATTCACTCAATTCAATTTCTATAAGCTTCTCATATAGGATTTTAATTTAATTTAATTTGATTTGATTTGATTTGATTTGACCTATCCCTTCTCACACAATGCAAAAAGAAAGAGAAATGCTTATTGTGAGATAGGAGAAGCTTAAAAAATCATTTTCAGAACAGTTACTTTCCAGATCATCCAAGTAAGGTTCATAAGAAAGGGCAGTAACTCTTTGAATGACTTAACATTCGGGGTAGAAGAAGCACAAGGGATAACACAACACCAGAAAAGTGAGGTGAAATGGGACTTAACGTCGCATCCAAGATTATTGCACTTATACAGCGACGTGCATGTACGTGTGTGTGTGGCTGCTTGTCCTCCTTGGACTGATGCCGATTTATAGTACTATCCCACTGAGATACCATGCCGCAGTTTAGCATGAATACCCCACTCAGACACAGTATACTGACCCAGAGCCTTCCGCTCTCCGGGCGCTCTACCACTAGACCACGGAGGCGGTCGACATCAGGAAAGGAATGAAAGTGTAAATGGACAAAAACAGCTAAGTATTGATAATGGAGGCAATGATGATGATGATGATGATGATGATGATTGTAACCTACGTTTAGACTGCAGTGCTTCCTCCCAGGGGTCTGGCTCGGGTGGGGGTAGAGCGGCAACCTCGGCTGCCCTCAGCGCCTCTGTCTCCAGTGCTGCGTGTCTAGGAGGGAGAGAAGCGTGGCTCAATTTCACCAAGTCAATAAACCCAGGGCAGACCACAGAGTTGACAAATTGTTTGTTTGATGTTTTTATACCACACTCAGCAATATTCCAGTTTTATAAGACTTAAAATATAAAAGAATTGCTTCTCAGGCAATGGCTTTTGAAAGTATAGTGTTGGCGGGTGTTTTTTTTTATGGGGGGTTGTTCAAACTAGTATATGGGAGGCATGGGTGGCCCAGTCGTCTAAGGCGCTGCGATTCGCTGTGCAGAGTTGCGTCCCTTGGGCACGCCAGAAACCCATGATTGTGGGTTCGAATCCCGGTTCGCCCCGATTATGTTTCTAGGTCTGTCAGCACTATACCCGTGCTCGTGGGTTTCACCGAAGTGGTAAACGTCTGAAACCTGCATCACTTTGGGCTTTCCTCCCACATTAAGCTGACACGCCGTGATATAACTGGAATACTGTTAAAAGAGGCGTTAAACCCAACTCACCTTGGAGGCAGTCACAAATAGATTCAAAGGCTTTGCTGCACCAGCTACTGCATCATGGGCTAGTTATCATTGTTTCCATGGTTACCGTGCAATGATGTGTTTGTTATCCTCGTAGTCCTTCAGCGCCCTGTCTTTGCGCAGATTCTTGAGTGCGGACTGATAGCGGCGGTGCGCAGCTTCTTTCCTCATCTGACCCTGTACCACCCTCTCCAGCTCACAGTCCTTCTGTTGGCGCGTTTCGGAACAGAGAAGCATTTCAGCAACGTTATAGGCGGTTAATTATTTTAAATATATAGAGGTCCTTAGGGCAGATAATTCTGTGATTGATATCATGAGCATTAGTGGTGGGACGATACTCCAAGGATCGGTGGATCAGACTTTTCACTTCTCAATATAAGTATTGATCACTGTCTAATGCAGCTTTTACTATGGAACACTGTCTAGTCCTGCTTTGATTATGGAACACTGTCTAGTTCTGCTTTTACTATGGAACACTGTCTAGTCCTGCTTTTACTATGGAACACTGTCTAGTCCTGCTTTTACTATGGAACACTGTCTAGTCCTGCTTTTACTATGGAACACTGTCTAATGCTGCTTTTACTATGGAACACTGTCAAGTGCTACTTTTAGTATGGACACTGGCTAGTCCTGCTTTTACTATGGAACACTGTCTACTGCTGCTTTTACTATGGAACACGGTCTAGTCCTGTTTTTACTCTGGAACACTGTCTAGTCCTGCTTTGACTATGGAACACTGTCTAGTCCTGCTTTGACTATGGAACACTGTCTAGTTCTGCTTTTACTATGGAACACTGTCTAGTCCTGCTTTTACTAACGAACGCTGTCTAGTGCTGCTTTTACTATGGAACACTGTCTATTGCTACTTTTACTATGATACACTGTCTAGTCCTGCTTTTAACATGGAACACTGTCTAGTCCTGCTTTTAATATGGAACACTGTCTAGTCCTGCTTTTACTATGGAACACTGGCTAGTCCTGCTTTTAATATGGAACACTGTCTAGTCCTACTTTTACTACGGAACACTGTCTAGTTCTGCTTTTACTATGGAACACTGTCTAATGCTACTTTTACTAAGATACACTGTCTAGTGCTGCTTTTACTATGGAACACTAGCTAGTGCTGCTTTTACTATGGAACACTGTCTAGTCCTGCTTTTACTATGGAACACTGTCTAGTCCTGCGTTTACTATGGAACACTGTCTAGTCCTGCTTTTACTATGGAACACTGTCTAGTCCTGCTTTTACTATGGAACACACCAAGTGCCAGGCAAGGTAAAAACAAGTACCATCTTTTAATGTCCATTGTTATGAAGTGACCAGGGGTCAAACGACAGACCTCCTACTCTATCCAATAGACCCCTATGAAGTGAGTGAGTGAGTACGGTTTTACGCCGCTTTAAGCAATATTCCAGCAATATCACGGCGGGGGACACCAGAAATGGGCTTCACACATTGTACCCATGTCGGGATTCGAACCCGGGTCTTCGGCGTGACGAGCGAACGCTTTAACCACTAGGCTACCCGACCGCCCCGACCCCTATGAAGAATCAACCCAAGATCTGCCACATGACCATGATGACAGGCCCATGTGAAAGCACTTGGCTACTCGTCAACCTCTCATCAACTGCTCATGGTTTCAAGTTCATTTCTAGCAATGTGATTTATCATTTCAACATGTCCAACATACTATCTGTACAGTGTCTTGTTTAACGCCTCAATCCGCAATATTCAAGCTATACGACTGTGACTCTGTAAATAATGGAGTCATGACCACACAATCTAGTGATTGACATCATGAGCATCCATCCACCAGTTGGGATATGATGACATCCATCAACCAAGTCAGGAGCCTGACCACCCGATCCCGTTCGTCGCCTCTTACGACAAGCATGAGTTGCTGATGACCAATTCTAATTTGGATCGTCAATGGGTTTATTGGTGCTGTTAATGATCAATGAGTCTTACAACATTCCTGGCCGCCTTGTGCGCGGTGCCGATGCTCTTCAGGGAGTTTTCGTACTGTTGCTCCAGACGATGCAGCTTCTCCAGTTTTTCTTTTTCAAGGTTATTCTGTAGACATGACAACGTTGTTTATGCCAAAAGAAAGTTTACAACTAAAACAGTTGTTTCAGGCAATTCTAACAACCTCATGACAAGCAAGGCATCCCAGTTGGCAAGTCAAGGTTTCGGAATAATATTAATAATAATAATAATAATAATAATAATAGGCTATTCACATTACACATATTTCAATACCACTCAGGGGCATGCTCAAAGCGCTATTATTACCCCGATCACTGGATCAACAATCATTCTCAGCTCCCTGGGGAATATATAGCCTGATCTGCCTGTCAGGCGTTAAAATATTAACAACCACATTGACATCTCATCCTACCGGGTACCCACTCACTACTGGGTGAACAGAGGCACATTTCGAACAAAGCCATTTGCCCCAGGAGATGCCACATGTGTTACATGACCGAAGCCCTAGAAACTCTCAGGAGCCAAGCTGCTGAATCGCGGTCACCCATCCATGGACTCTCTGTGACCGACGATTTGCACCGTCATGCATATGTGTTATTTCATGTTTCATACAGAAATGTACGGAGGTGTAGTGTATTGTCACGTATAATTCGACGATGCCCCAATGAATCTTGAAAACCCCATTGGCACCCATGACCTTCCCATCTGTAAGTATGATTTACTTATGTAACCATGGCAACGCTACAGGTGCTTACCTTGACCTCACAGGTCAACTTGTCCATCTGTTTTGCCTTCTCCTTCCTCACATCCTCTCTGATCCTGGCTGCATTCACCTTGGCCTGTTCTCGAACCTGAGGCAGAAAACATATCATCACATGATGATTGTTTGTTACCATGGTTACAGAGCTATAGACAAGCTTTTGGCTATTTGGGAATTTTCCCCAGCGGTTCGATTTTGATTGGGTATCCACACGTTTAACATATTTAAGAAGGTATTTTTTCCCCACCTGTTTCTTGTCATTTGGGTATTTCACTCAAAACCTGTTTCGTAACAATCCCCGCAATTCATAAAAAAAACTATGTGTTTGTTCGTTTGTTTGTTATTTAACGCTGCACTCAGCCATATGACGGCTGTCTGAAAATAATCCAGACAATCAAGTGATTCATATCTTGAGCATCGATCCACACAATTTGGAGTCAGCGAGTCTGACCACCTGATCCCTTCAGTGGCCTTTTACGGTAAGCATGGGTTGCTGATTGGTTGGTTGGTTGTTGTTTTACGCCGCACTCAGCAATATTCCAGCTATATGACGGCGGTCTGTAAATAATCGAGTCTGGACCAGACAATCCAGTGATTGACATTGTGAGCATCGATCCATGCAATTGGGATACGATGACATGCATCAACCAAGTCAGCGAGCCTGACCACCCGATCCCCTTAGTCGCCTCTTACGACAAGCATGGTCGCCTTTTATGGCAAGCATGGGTTGCTGAAGACCTATTCTACACCATAAATCTACACATTATGAATGAAAAGGTTTTAGGGTGCATATCAACAGTTATTACTGATTAGTGTATTAATGTGCAACAAGATGGAAATTAGCAGAAGCCCACTCAACCAGACCAGTTTTGTTAACGTGAAGGGTATCCTAATGGCTGGTCAAATTTCAAACAGTTTGCTATATGTTATCAGTCGAGCCAGTAGGTTCCAACCCTGTTGCTGTGTGCGAAAGCAGTCTCTACCTGAGGTGAGGTGGTGAAATTGGGTGTAACGTCGCGTCCAAGATTATTGCACTTATATAGCGACGTGCATGTACGTGTGTGTGTGTGGCTGCTTGTACTAGTCCGGACTGATGCCGATATACAGTGCTAGCACACTGAGATATCATGCCGCAGTTTAACATGAATACCCCACTCAGACACAGTATACTGACTCCGAGCCGACCAGTCCTTGTTTCAGCCCCTTAATGCCGAGCGTCAGACAGGGTAACAACAAGTACCATCTTTTAACGTCGTTTGGTATGACGCAGCCGGGGATCAAACCCCAGACCTTCCGCACCCCGGGCGGATGCTTTACCACAAGACCACGGAGGCGGTCCGTCTCTACCTGAACAAGTCGTAGCTTGCGCCGCCGTGTAGTCTCATCCTTGGACAACTGTTCCACTTCACTGGGACTGAGTCTGTACCGGACCTTGTTATCTCCCCTGCCCTTCATGGCGATCTCGCTACACCACCTGAAAACAGCATGAAGACACATTAAGTCTGAAGCTGTGAGTGAGTATTGTTTTACACCACTCTTAGCAATATTCCAGGTACCGTATTCGACGTAATAAGCGCCTTCTCTAATAAGCGCCCACGGCTTTATTTGCTAATATGGGGTGGTCGGGTAGCCTAGTGGTTAAAGCGTTCGCTCGTCACGCCAAAGACCCGGGTTCGATTTCCGACATGGGTACAATGTGTGAAGCCCATTTCTGGTGTCCCCCGCAGTGATATTGTTGGAATATTGCCAAAAGCGGCGTAAAACCATACTCACTCACTATTTGCTAATATACTACTCAAAAGAAGTTAAGGAACATCCGATTCTTTCAAATGGCTACAGCTAATCTCTCATGCCAGGACAGATTAACTCGATAGTCACATGTAAGAATTGTGTTCCTTTACTTTCTTGAGTGGTATGTATTGGCTAGTGAACAATCCCAGTTAGCACGTTTTACGATTGATGAATGTACACAAGATCTATTTATTCGTGTATGATTCGCACTCGTTTGTTATACATGTTATATGCACCCTTAATCATGGGCAAATTAATTCTCGAAAATATATCTGTCGTGTATAATACACTCAGATCCTTCTTTTATATCATTTCAGACTGTCAGCATAAACCATAAAATTTACAATCTTTCAACTTCGTTTTTAATCTCACCAAAATTATGTCCTAATAAGAGCCCCTTTTTCTAATTTTGAGAGCGCCCTGGGCGCTTATTACGTCGAATACGGTATATCTCATTTCTGCTACAGCGCCAGATGATTTACAGCCATGTATGTTTACATAAACACTAACACATCAAGAAACCACTATCTAAGGCTAAAAAATATAATAGTCTTGGTTCTCAAGCACCACCCGCATCATCAAAAATCAGCGGCACCTTTTGTTTTTACTTCTGTTTTCAAAAAAATATAAAAATCCTAATACTTAACACTGTTAAATACAATGCACACAAAAAATATTGAAAATGGAAACCAAAAACGAAACGTGCAATGATGATGTGGTCAGAGCCCGAGAACCAAGACTGTTATTTTTTATAGCCTAATCAATGACGGAATGTTATGCAATAGTTTTTTAGCAAGTTAACGCCACATCGCCAAACAGAGCTTACCGTATTCAACGTAATAAACGCCCAGGGCGCTCTCAAAATTAGAAATAGGGGCCTCTTATTAGCAGTGATTAGAATATAAATTTGGTGAAAGAGTTGAAAGATCGTAAATTTCGTGGTTTATGCTGACAGCCTGAAATGATACAAAAGAAAGGTTTGTGCGTATCATACATGACAGATATATTTTTCCAGAATTTAATTGCCCGTAATTAAGGGTGCATATAACACAAGAGTGCGTATTATACACGAATAAATAAGTCTTGTGTTCATTGATCAATCGGAAGGATGCTAATTGGGATTGTTCACAGGCCAATATATGCAAATATCGCTGCGGGCGCTTGTTAGAGCGAGGCGCTTATTACGTCGAATACGGCATATTTATCAGAACACAATACCAAGTTTATCAGATTGATTTATCACTGACAATGCTAACAGGTACCATTATATGATAAATAAATGATAAACACATACATTCTACAAGTCAACATAATAAATACATTCAACATTTGTACAATGTTAGTTAATTGGTAACTATAGTTACCATTTGTTACCAATATTAAAATTTACAGGCTGCTGTTTGTCTAATGAGTTGAAAATGGTTTTAGCATAAACATAAGATGTCTTCATGGGAGGTCCATCATTCAGTCTGATTGGGGATTAAACTAATTACGTTAACCAGAGCTCCAGATAAGCTTTCGTGTTGTGGGTATTTTACCCATGTATTCATTGGGTATCAGTAATTCTATCTGGGTATTCAAATTTCTGTTACCCACTAGTGTTTACACATGTGGGTATTTAAGGTAAATATTTAAAAACACTATTCATTTAGTCCCTGCAAACTGGTGTCATGTGTGTTCGAGAGCTTTATAGGACTCAAAAATACCACGATACGTCCACAAGAAAGTGTGATGGCAAATGATTGTGATGTAACTGTCATCGTGGAGTTTGGCAAGGTTGACGGAATGCCCGTTTTTAATTTCAAAATAAGTTGCTGATTTGCTAATCGAATATTTTACTGCGTATTTCTGCATTTCTGATGCATATTCTACGCAGATACGCAGCTTAATTGACGAATAAGTGATCTTAGAAAACCATCAGCCCAAAAATCTGCTTTGATGTCTGAACATTTGGCATGTTTGGTTTCACTTCATGTCAGAGGTGAAATGAAAAAGTCATTTTTATTGTAATTGGAACTTGACAATTCATTTAAATGTGCCACTTCTGTGACCATGGTAACCACAAACATAAGCAATCAAGACAGCTGATCAAGCTGACATGGAGTATGAATCATGATGAATAGAAACAGAAGTCTGAGAAGATTCAAATTGTGTTGATTGACATGACTGCATTTTTACTACTGATTTAGTAACATTTAGAAACAAAATTGGAACTTTACATCTGTTTCCTATAGGCAAACAGTAGCTGATAACACCCTGATAGCTTTTAATTTCCAATTTCCATGAAAGGTAAAAAATTTGAAAATTTGCGCTTAGAATTTAGATCTATTTCATTTTGACCAGCTGTTAACATGTGGGAATGCTTGTAAATTTATATACAGCATAGTATGAACAAATCTCCTTTGAAATCAAATATTGCAAAATCAACTTCAGAAAATAGTGCATTGATACCATGATAAACAACAGCAGATAGACAGTTTGCGTTAATTAGGAGGAATATGTCCCCCTACCGTCCCTCCCCTTCAACTAACGGATACTTTATCAATCCGAAAGTCGAATAGAAAGAAGAGTACGACTTGAATGTCATGCATCTTGTTTTGTACATATACATGCATAAACTATTTTGAAAAACTGAATGATGAAATGAAAAACATACCAAGAGAAGGAATTTGCGCTAGCCGCTAAAGCGCTGAACAAGTCCAAACATAACAAGTTTCAATTCGCCGCTTACGGAAGTAGAACAGTTTCCGGCTTATTGTTTACGACATTCATATTATCAAAAAGGAACTATGTATTGTATTTTCTTTAGTAGTTAATAGAAATTTATTGAAACTGATGGATGCTGAGTAAACTTTGTCTCAAAGGTTATGATGATTCACGTGTTCCTGTCTCTGCGCGATTTTACGACATATTGGATTGTATTTGCGCGCCACATTCAACGTTCCGGAAACATGTTTTATGTTTGAAAAGCCGCGAACATAAGCGTTTGTGATTCTGTTCAGCCTGCAAGTGAAAATAAAGACTGACATGACAGCCACAAATATAATGGCTCGCTAATTGCATGGGTGATGTCGGGGCGTGATTTGGCTGTAATATCGATCACGTATGGTTGTTTGAAATTTCATGTGTAGATCAATGTGAACAACCATTTCATGTTGTTTTGCTCAGGATCTCATGTATTTTTTCGAAAATGAACAGGTGCTGAAATCGTGATTTAAAAAAAATACATACGAATAATGAACTGTATTTTTCGACGCCGATCTGCAAAAAAAATGCACGTTATTTTTGTTCCGCCAATCCGTGCCATGGGTATTTTTTTCCCAGTAAAACAGGGG